>NC_045732.1:89488473-89741353 GCF_009834535.1 Camelus ferus | reverse complement strand
AGAGAAAAAGACAGCTCCCCGAGAAGAGGGCCCCGTCTGCTCTGTTCACTGCTCTGGTCCCATGGCCAGAACAGTGCCTGCCACACAGGAGGCGCTAGAGAAGTATCCATCAGATGAAATAAGGCAGACACAAACCAAGGATTATAACCCGGCTCATCACTGCCCCCAGCCCTCAACCAATCAGCTCCAGGCCCATCCAAAAAACAGTGGTTAGAGAGTTTTTTGCAAGTTTAGTTTGTTTTACCAGGGGGAGGTAATTAAGTCTATTTATTTATTTATCTTTAGGTTTTTTTTTAATGGAAGTACTGGAGATTGAACCCATGACTTCGAGCATGCTAAGCACACATTCTTCTACTGAGACATACTCTCCCCGCTGAGATTATTTTTAAACAAAAATAAGCAGCTGGTCCAGTAAGTTCAACAGACTAGTGGGTTCATCTGTTTAGAGACCTTAATAACAGCTGTCAGAGTTGAAGACATCTCTTCCAAACTCAAAATGGACAAGTCTGCCGACTACAGAGACAGGGTCCTTGTCTGCCAGGTCAAAAGCCCAGAGCAAGGCAGATCAGTGCTGGCAACAAAGAGTTAACTTTCAAACACGAATGCCTGAAAGTGACTAGCCCCCAAGGAATACTTTGTAGTCCTCTTCCCACCAGTACTTAAATAGAGATAATATTTTGTTACTCTACTATATGAATAATGTACCCCTGGTTTCATGCTATGCCTCATTTATCCTACAGGACTTGAAGTTTCTTGGTGGCAAAGGCAGAAATGCCTTATTTCTTCTCTAGCTCCCAGGATTTGACATGGTACGTATCTACAAAAGGCTCTGCTCAGCCTCACTTCCCACCGCCCACACCCCACTCATCTGGAACTCACTGTTTCTAGAAGATGCCACACCCTTTCGTGCAGCTGCAGCGAGAATGCAGCATGGCACAGCTGTTCACAGCAAGGGTGCCAGGGTCAGACAGCCTGGGGTCACATGCGGGCCCTGCCTTACATTGGCTGTACCACCACTCTGAGCCTCATAATGGTCAGCTACCTCACAGACAGGCTGACAGTGGCAAGGGGCCAGCGCCTGTAAAGCGCTTAGTGCCTTATACATGAAAAGTACTAGCTGAATATCAGATATATAATTATCATGACTATTGCTGCAGGCGCAGAATGAAATTGTTATCAAACTTGGATAATGCCTTCATATGCTGCCACAGATACTTGGCCCCAAATATACCCCTAGTTAGATCCAGCCGAACTAAAACTTCAAACCTGAACCCATCACCCTCTAGCCTTATTATTATACTGGTTCATTTTACCCACCCCATTGGAACTGATTTTTCCTGGAGATGGATTCAATACATCCAGGGCTCTACTTGAAGTAACCCTGTTCTCTAAAGAACCAGGATAGCTTCCGCCCTAAGACCCCTTCCCTGCGTTCTCTCTGTCTGCTCCCTACCGCTACAAGTTCAGGCTTTGAGGAGCCTGGTGGGGCCAGGGGAGGCTAGAGAACTCAAAGATGCAGGCTCTCCCTTCCAGAGGAAGTCCTTGCATGTCATGTTCCCCGACGCCCTCCAGAGGGCAGAAGAGAGAAAGGCCCAAAGGCTGAGCAGGCAGAGCTCCCTGGTTGGGGTCCAACTTGGGCCCCTGCCAGAGGAGTCTGGTTCCAGAGTTCATGGTTTCACCATCAAAACCAGCCCACCAAGAAAGAGAAAAACGTACAGCAAGATTTTAACAGCATCTGTATTTCCATTTCGCTTTACTGTCGGTGCTAGCGTGTGCCACTTAACATTTAGCTGGGGTTGGGAGGGTAAAGGCCCTCACGGCAGGTAGAGCTGTGTATACTTTCAGATGTGCTGTGTGCGACTGTGGCTCTGATCAGACATGACACAAATCGTGTTGGCGATATTGTGCAAGTCAAAGAAGAAAAACAGAGCAGCAGCCAAAGACAGTGGGTAAAATGTGATGACAGCAAAGTAATCCAAAATAAAACCCAAACACTTTAGGGTCAGTCATGCTGCAAAATAAATCACGTTAATCTTATCCCACCCTGACAGAATTCATAAGTGAAATTAGACAAACCATTTATATTACTCCAGAAGCCAGCAGCTACGTCCTAGTGACATTTAACATACACAATCATTCTCCTTCAGGTCTAGCCACCGTATTTTGGTCACAAGACACTGGCGACCCTATCACTACAGACAGCCAAGCTGCAATGACCCCCAAATCACCAATCAATTGTGTGAATTATGTGGAAAAGAGAACCCAGAGACAGCAGCTGTCTGAATGAACCTAAAAGACCGGTTGAATCAATCAAAATGGATGAGCCCCACAGATTCATTGTCTCCTCTAAATTCTTTGAATGTGATTGTCATGGTAACCATGCCTTAATCATGTCCTTCAGAATATTCTCTCCTACCTCAGAAACCAGAAAGCAGTGAACCCCAAATACCTTCTTAATGAGGTACACTTGTGATGGTACCGGGCGGCCAGCCCAGACTCATTTATCCTGCTTCCATTCAGATGTTTACGCTACTATGATCTTCAGAAACATTGGCGTATGCATCGTCCAAAACGCATTTGAAATACGTAAATCCGTAAAACGCAGGAAGAAATACAAACAAGATGGCCACTTTAGCAGAAGGACTGACAAAGTAGCTCTCATCCAGCAAATTTATTTATTGCTATAAACAAACAGTTCAGATGAAAGATGCCTCATTTTAATAATCTCAACATCATTAAGATCTGCAACATCATCAAATCTTTAACAACACATTAACTAAACAAACAAATAAAACCCAAAAGGATATTATGTTATAGAAACAGAACAAAATCTACCTTTGTGTCCTTATATTAAAGACTGAGTATGATATACACCATACTATGTCTAGAAGATCATTTTTTCCACATAAGTTCCTACATTTACTTTTATATGATATAATATTCTTCACAATTTGAAAACAGACGACTCTTGATCCCACCTGGGAAAAGATAGGTTATATTTTTAAAAGGTATCTTATCTTCTAGATAAACTACACATTTCAAGTTGTGATCTGTCTAGATTCTTCCATAGATTTCTTTTTCTAGTTCCTTCAGAAAACTACAAATCGTGCAGCATTACCAAAGGTAAGCCATTGTTAAACCTTGCATTGGAATATATGTAACCCTTTAAAATACCGAATTTGCCTTTATAAGTTTCCAAACTAGTAACAAAAGGTCTTTCCTTCCAGATATGACACAACTTGTAAACTAACAAAAGGAGGAAAGGTGAGCAGCACGCCCCCCCAGGCCGTGGATAAGCACTAAGGAGCTCTTTCAATGGGCCATTTCTGGATGCAAAGTTAAAGAATTTTTGGTCACAAAGGAGGGATAAGAAATTTTTAAAAATTGTGCTTTTTTAACTGGAGTACTAAAACATTAAGCATACTTTTGCAACAAAAGCAAAAATAATCAAGTGGGACAACAAAAAACAAAAAAAAACAAATAAAACTACGAACCAAATGAAAAGGCAGCCTAGAGAATGGAGGAAAGTACCTGCAAATGATATATATGATAAGGGACTAACATCCAAAATATACAAAGAACTCATAAAACTCAATGCCAAAAAAAAATCGAATTAAAAAATGGGGAGAGAACTGAATACATTCTTTCAAAGAAGACATCCAGATGGCCAACAGACACATGAAAAGATGCTCAACATCGCTAATCCTCAGAGAAATGCAAATCAAAACCGCAAAGAGATATCACCTCACACTTTGTAAGAATAGCTCTCATCAAAACACCACAACTAACCAGTGCTGGTGAGGGTGTGGAGAAAAGGGAACCCTCATGCACTGTTGGTGGGAATGTAACTTGGTACAGCCACCATGGAAAACAGTACAGAGGTTCCTCAAAAAAATTAAAAATAGAACTCACATATGATCCAGCAACTCTACTTATGGGTATTTATTCAAAGAAACTACCTCGAAAACATATCTGCACCCCCATATTCACTGCAGCACTACTTACAACAGCCAAGATATGGAAACCACCTAAATGTCCATCAGTGGATAAATAGATAAAGAAGTTGTGGTGCATGCGTATACAATGGGATACTACTCAGACATAAAAAAGAAGGAAATCTTGCCATCTGCAAGAACATGGATGGATCTAGGGGCATCGTAAGTGAAATTAGTCAAAGAAAGACAAATATTGTATGATCTCTCTTCTATACAGAATCTAGAATTAAAAAAAGAACAACCAAGCTCAAAGATACAGAGAACAGATTGATGGTTGCCAGAGGCAGGGTTGAGGGGGAAGAAATGGATGAAAGAAGTCAAAATGTTAAAAAAAAAAACTTTAGGTATTTTCTGTGTGTATCTTTACATAACCGCTGGCTAACTGCTCTTTGTAAGCCCAAAGAAAAGCAGAAAAACAAAAATCCATTAAGAATACTTACAAATAAAAAAGCCATCAATAACAGAGAAAACAAAACTTACTGGACATGAGGAACAAACAGGAATGCAAAAAAAAAAAAAATCAAATGGTGAAATCCAGCAAGAAAAATGGAGCTGCAAATATTTGCTAAAGTCAAAAGGTAAAATCTTGAAATTCTTGTCCTTTGCCCTAATGTTCAATGGTATTTTTGTTTTGTTTTGTTTTAAAAATATGGAGATTGATGTTCTTTCAGTGACTATTACAACAGCTCCCAAATAAAACAAATGATAAAGTAAAAATTCACTTAATTGACTGATAGGTTTGAATTAGTCATTGCCAAGTTTATAATTTTCCCACAACTCCAAGCATTCCTTCATCAAGAGAAACAGGATTTTTTTCCCCTGCTATGATGACCGTGGGTAGCTTTCTGGGTGACTATAATTTGTATTTTTCTATAACTCACTGGGGAATACCCGCCCCCCAAATAAGAACTCCTAAATCAAAGCAACGAGGGACAAAGGATGAGTTCAGACCCATAGAATGTGACAATCCTGACAGCTGCATCTGGAAAGCGCTGGCTGTCCCAGAAGAAGAGAGGAACTCCTGAGCCAAAGACTATTTTAACACTGCCTTGACCCCCACAATCATCACCGAATCCTGGCCATCTGTCCTGCAGAAGAGCTTTCACACTTTTTCTTCCTTATAATCTCACTTCTACAGTTGTAATGGGGCCCCTGATTACTTCACACCTAGACTACTTCATCAGATGTTCTTGACTATGCACGTGCTCCCTAGAGCTGCCAAAATAATCTTGCAAACATACCACCTTGAACGTATCACTCCCTTTCCCCAAAACCTTCCTCCACTGTAATCTAAAGGCCAAATTTCTAGCACGAAATCCAAGGCCTTCCAATCATCTTCAAACCCACTTTTCCCCTCCCCCATACTCAACTCTGGCTTTGGCTGACTCCCCGCCTCGGAGGTTTGTCACCACTGGAGAATAGCAGGTGCTTTCGCACATGCCACCCTCCTCTAAACCAGTGATTCTCAAATTGGCTGCACCTGGGGAGTCTGGTTGCACCCCAAGTTCCCCCAGATGAATCTAATGTGCAGCCAAGTTTGAGAACCACCACCCCAAATTCCCACAGCCTGTAGTCAAAATTTAGTGAGCATCACAATCTGCTGGGCGGGGGGACTGTTAAACCACAGTGTTGGGCCCCATCCCCAGTGCTTCTGATTCAGCAGGTCTAGGGTGGGCCCATGAATCTGCATTTCTAAGAAGCTCCCAGGTAATGCGGATGCTGCTGATCCAAGGACCCCACTTTGAGAAATGCTGGTCTCCAGTTGTAATTAGTGTAAGTATACAGTACAACTGTATGTACCATATACGTGTAATACTATCAGATGTATACTTGATTTGGCAAAAGAGAAAGTACCATCTTCTGGAATCTCTTCTATTACTGCCTTCTACTGTTATTTAGCTTTTTAACCCATTTGTTTATGAACCAATCTATAGAATGTCTTAGCGATTATCCAGCCCGATTCCCTTTCTATAAACTGAGACCCCGAGAGGGCAAGTAATTTGCCCAAGGGACCAGATGGTTATTGGCAGAACTTGGGCTAGGATTCCAAACTCCTGACTCTCTCCCTTCCCCCTCAGTTCAGGACTCTTTCCACAACATCCTTAATGCGTCTCTAACAGCGGCTCCAGTTAGAATAGATGTTCCTCGCTCAAAGAGATCGCTTTTGTTTTTAACATGTCCCACAGCATCTAGCAAAGGGCCCTGCACACAGAGTATGCACTCAATAAACATTTGCTGACTACATTTGATGAAGTGCTCGGACTCCTACTGTATAAGCTGGGTTGGGCACTCCATGAACTGCTTCCTTACACGCTGGCAACAGGGCACCCCTGCTCCAATCAATTAGCCACAGAGTAAATCCTTCCACATCAGCGTGCCCGCAGCTATAGGACAATAACAAACACGTCGAGAAAAATCAGATTTAAAAAAATCCACTTTTAAAAGTGGAAGGAATGGTAAGTTTACAGGGTGACACAAATCAACTTTCAAGTCGCCTGTCAGGAACTTTACAAAGCACCCTAAGTTCCATTTTACCCCTAACAAGCCTGCACAGCCGGTTCCGGAAGCCTGGCCGTGAAGGAAGCTCGTCTGAAGGGCGCTGCTCCGGGAGTCTGACTGCTTCAGCCAAGGGTCCCCCAGCTTTTTAGTGCTGAGACCCTCTTTCCTTGTTCCTTAACAGAAAATTCACAAGTAACTGAACTAAGAGTACAGGAGAGACAGAGGGGAGGGGGACAAAGAGGAGCCAAAGGGCAGCGAGCAGCAGCTGGGTGAGCAGCGAGGGACATGATGGTGTCACACACCCGCCCTGCCTGCCACTGCTACGGCACCGCCGCAGGCCTTCCAGCTATTTCCAGCAGCCTGGTCGGGAGGACCAGGACTGAGCCAGGCCTCCAGACTGACCGGCCGAGCCCGTCTACACCTGTGGTGCAAATACACGATGATGTGGTCAGACCATTACTTTAGCCGTCTCTATGACAGACATGACTGCTGTGCAATCAAGACAGCTCGCAGAACGTGATGGGAGTTGTGAAGGTGACCACCAGGAATGCACTGGCAGTGTCACCGTTTGGTTCGCCACTGGCCCACAGGCACCTGTGATCCTGCAGCCTAACTGGAATCCCCGGCCTCCATCACGGACTGGGACTCAGGGAGAGGTTATTCCTGTTCCCCCGTTCCCCATCCCCCTGTGAAAATCTCCTGCTTCCAACAGAGGTAGGATCACATGTACAGTCAACCAATCAAGCAGTGGATCAAGAAAAAAATACGTGAAAGCTTGTCTAATAACAAGTATAACAACACATGTACAGGACAAATCCATACACAAAAACGTTTCTTCCGATATACAAAATAAAATTTACTAAGTAGGTGAACTCTATTAACTCACTCCCTCTTTACTGGTATTTTTTCAGGTAACTATACGAAGTTTTTGACCCTGGGTCTAATCACAGACCTGACAGACACACTCCATGAACAGCCACGTCCCCAGACACCCATTCCTTGAGTGACCGCCCTCATATATGTTCTAATTCTGTACACTCTGTCAGTTTCTTCTCTTCCAATGATTTTAACATCATCCCCACATTAGCTTGTCTCCTTCAGTCTCTACATCCGTCTCAGGCCTGATCCCCACCCCCACCTACTAATGCCTACATAGAATGTTCTGTTTTCATAGCCAACTCAAGAAAGCAGCATATATTTGTAGTTGTTCATAATCACCCAGTTCCAATATACAGAAACCATTTACAACAAGACCTTAAAAGACCTAATCTCTTCACATGGGTTTACTATCCACCAGCCCTGCTGAGTAACTGCCCAGAGGTTCTGGTGTCAGGTCTATGCTACTACAAGCCATGCGATAGCCTCTGGCCCAAAGCAATCAAACTCTGACCTGGATACTGGCTCCAAGAGTTGGCATGAGCTCACCAATTGTCACTGTTGATACTGATACCACAACTGCAAGGATCAAAAAGAGGGCTCATTGGGTTGTAGGGCAGGGAATTTGTCAAGTCTGTGTCTCCATTCCACCACAAAGATGGCACAACGCCCCAATGGTGGCAGACAAAGAAAGTCCCAACCCAGTGCTCACACTGACCGGCCCAGTAACTCTTGTGCAACCAGACAGTGGTGAGCAGCACTGGGCAGCTCTCCTGACAGCTCATCCTTTCCCTTTTCGGGGGGCCCGTGGTACAAGTTATATGACTCATGACCAAGCACTTCTCTTACTTTACTAGTACTTAAAAATGAATACTGCACTTTTATCTACAAGTTAATAATAAAAAGTGCCTAACATAGTCATTGTATTCTGAATCCCATATGTATGAAAATTTATTTTTAACTAATAGATTTTTTAAAAGCAGCTGGAAGTTTACAAAACAAATGAGCAGAAAGTAGTTTCCACACACCTGCACAATACCCTCTTCCCATTTTCCTCTACCATTAACATCTTACGTTATTGTAACTTACCTTCACAGGTGATGAGCCACCACTGATACTATCACATAATGTCCAAAGTTTCTATTATGGTTCACTCTGTGTTGTGCATCAATAGATTTTGACAAATGTTGAAGGTTTTTTTTTAAAAAAAAAAACTTTACAGTACATTCTAAGAAACAATAAATCACCTTACCCCAAGACAATTTTAATTGCTTCAGCTTTGTAAAAGGTAGTTTCATAGGTGCACTGTAATGTAAATCATTCCTTTCTTTTTAATGATTTATGGTTTCCAAGGCCATCTATAACATATTCAACTTTGATTATCTGAAAACCAACCTCTCAACAACTCTCAAACCTCCAGTGTGGCCCCAAACTGAAAAGCAATCTGAGGAAATTATTGGGTCACAAAACAAAAAGTAAGAGAAACAGCCTCCAATATGGTATGTGACGTGTTGGAATTAGTTTGCTGATGACTCAGTCTGGAGATGTTTATACAAACAGCTTTGTCTTGGGAAAGCAGAGCAGTGTAAGAGGAGCGGCACCAGGAGACAGAAAAGATGAGGAGGAAGAAAACCGGGAAAGGAAGACAGAAGAGGGCAGAAACAGCAGAAATCAGGAGTGGCAGGTGGGGACTAGAGCAGGACAGAGTGACAGCAATGGGATGGACAGCCAGCTAGATATAAATGGATAGTGACATGAATTATTTTGAGAGGGTGAGTGAAGAAGGGTCAAATTGCATCTCAATACTACAGCCCTTAAATTTCCTTATCATTTGTTCAGCTGAATACATCAATGGGAAAGCAACACTCGGCAGGTTAAAAGCGGGCTTTGCACCTAAGTGTATGAAGATGGTACACCTTCTGTCGACTGAAAATTCCCTCTGAAACCTGTTTCAAATCTTTTGGAAGTCTCTAGGGATAGGATTATTCCTGAAGAATGATTATATAAATACACTAGCTGGAGGTATAGATCTATACGTGCAAAACATTTCTTCTCATCCTTTCATTTTAACTTTATGAGTAAGTGTGAAGCAGAGCTCAAATTACTTTATTTGTCCTGTCCTTGGGGGGATGTGACATCTCACTGTATCTCCTTCTTTAGAAGAACATACACCGCCTTTCTATTTTATCAGAATTGTTTCGGGTGGGGGAGGGTATAAGTCAAGTGGCAGAGCGCATGCTTAGCATACGCCAGGTCCTGGGTTCAATCCCAGTACCTCTTCTAAAAATAAACAAGCCTAATTACCTCCTCGGCAAATTGTTTCTCTCTTGGCTGTGATTTCCCTTCAATCCAAGTTATGTAACGAGACTATACAGTCCAGAGGCTGTGGTTTACTTGCAGGCAAAATTCTTAAGGACTCATCTTTAGATAATGGGGAAGAAGTTGTAGGAAATCAAACCCGGACTCTCTCTACAATATGATTTTAGACTGTGTTTTAGACTTAGACCTGGTCTTTGGATAGAGAAAGTCACAAACTTTCCACTCTAAGTTAGAAAGCAGCTCTCACACAAAAGCAGACCAGGGCTGCCCGGGGGCGGGGGCAGGGGAAGAATGTATTGCAAAAGAAGCATGAGGAAACTTCTGGGGGAGTGACAAAAATACTCCACACCTCCTGATGCTGGCAGTGGTTTCATGGGTCTACACATCCGTCAAAACTCATCAAATTGTATGCCTTGAGTGGATGCAGTTTACTGTACATAGATGACACCCAATAAATTTGATATTAAATCACCTTGACAATCATTCCATGATGTCTATGTATATGAAATCACCAGGCTTTTGAATACATACAATTATATCTGTTAATTATTCCTTAATAAATTGGGAAGAAAAGTTGACATTTTAAAAGTGGCTCCTCTAACAAAGGCCAACTGCTTTATCTGTAGATGCAAGTATCAACTTTCACCTCTTAGTAGTTTGGCTGTTTTGTTTCTTTCCTTGGTGTACTTAGGTGTGCCTACTATATTGGAAAACTCTGTCACCTGTGGCCTAGAAGGGAAGGGCCTGGAATTTGAAAATCGGAACTGACGCTGGCATCTGGAGATGTAGAATCTTGACAAGGAACTTCAAGTGACTCCCTAGCTTCTAGAAGCCATCTTGCTGGGGACTTTAAAAAAAAAAACATTTCAAGTATTTGAAACTACCATTATTTACAGAGTATTTCTTAGAAACTATTAAAAAACATAAAATGTTGTTAATTCAAAATGTCTAAATCCACTACTATGGCTTAGTGATATCAATATTTTTGGAATTTAGAATTCGTGTCTATGTGTACCCTTTAGTCTCTATAAAACCTGGGGGGAACACCTGTTACTTCAGTTTGCCCGGTCACATGGAAGTGCAGATGCCTGATTATGTCTATAGGCAGGCGCTGGCAATTAGCTTCCCGAACAAGAATAAAGTATAATACTCGACGTGGCAGAGATTCACTGAAAAACCAATCCTTAATGGCTTCCGAACAAATCACACATTTGTCATCTGACAGAACCCAGCAGCTTCGTCTGCAACTCTAAAACTGAAAGTGAGCAACAAAACTTGTTAATCAATCGAGTAACAGAAATTTAGTCTTGTGCCATCCTCGTCAAAACAACCTTGATGATAAAACCTCTACATTATCAGTTACCATTTCCTTAGTATTGAAAGTACATTTAAAACTTTGTGGATACTTTGTGGATTTTTCAAATTCTTGTGATTAGAATGACTATGGAACATTTTCTGTCTCGAATATAGTAAGATCCCGAGTTTTTACGTGGGTAAATAAAATATAAATCCTACAAAAAACAGACTACCGTCAATCAAGACTGATTTTGATTGCTCTTTCCTTTTTCTAGGTTTCACTGCATTAAAAAAAAGTAACAGTACACATGTATCTTCTATCCGTGTATTTCATACCTACCGTAGTTCCAGAATGAAGTGCAAGCAATCTCATTGGTTTAAATACAGACGAAAGCCGTGTTCAGAAGTGAATCCAATGTACTACAGGAAGCTGGGAAGAGCTGGCGGCTCGCTGCCAGTGCACATACTCATTAGCAGGCAATAATGAGGAACAGGAGCAAAAACTATTTAAGAACACACCCCTAGGCAAGGGTACAATTTTCTCATTTGTTCAAATAGTAAGCCCTTGGCAGTGAGTATCCATATTTGCTATTTCATGTAGCTTTAGCACTGGCTGGGGCCCTGGCCATAGAGAAGGGGCAATTTTGCGTTCGCAGGTTTACATGTGTACGCACGCAGCCTCTGTAATCTCTGGATGTATTTGTTTAATTCAATGCTAACAGTGACATTTCTGTATCAAGTGACACCAGATCTCACCCGACCCCTGCTCTGGAGAGCAGCTTCCCTGCCTATCCCAGGCTGAAAAACGGACCTGGCCTGGGTTGGGGTAACTGGAATACTGGCAAACTGGGGAAGGGGAAGATGAACATGATGACTCTGAGAGCCCAGAAAAAGGAAAGTGGGCAGAGTGCAATGGACCAAAAAAAAAAGTTACCCTAAGAATGAAACAGACACATGGGCAAAAGAGACACGAAGAAAGAGTGACCCCCTACAGCTACAGAAAGAATAAAGAAGGCCAAGAAAGAAAGGGAGTAAAGTGGAGGAACTTATTTTTAATAGTGCTGGATTAAAAAACGACAACACTGCCTGTGAGTGCACATGAGCATGTGCCAGTATTTGCTACAATTTAATTTCCTAAGTTTGGAAGCAAATGCAATCTTTATTTTTTTTTTTTAACTTTTTTTTATTGATTTATAATCATTTTACAATGTTGTGTCAAATTCCAGTGTTCAACACAATTTTTCAGTCATTCATGGACATATACACACTCATTGTCACATTTTTTTTCTCTGTGAGTTATCATAACATTTTGTGTATATTTCCCTGTGCTATACAGTGTAATCTTGTTTATCTATTCTATAGTTTTGAAATCCCAGTCTATCCCTTCCCACCCTCCACCCCCCTGGTAACCACAAGTCTGTATTCTCTGTCTGTGAGTCTATTTCTGTCCTGTATTTACACTTTGTTTTTGTTTGTTTGTTTGTTTTTGTTTTTGTTTTTTAGATTCCACATATGAGCGATCTCATATGGTATTTTTCTTTCTCTTTCTGGCTTACTTCACTTAGAATGGCATTCTCCAGGAGCATCCATGTTGCTGCAAATGGCATTATGTTGTCAGTTTTTATGGCTGAGTAGTATTCCATTGTATAAATATACCACTTCTTCTTTATCCAGTCACCTGTTGATGGACATTTAGACTGTTTCCATGTCTTGGCTATTGTAAATAGTGCTGCTATGAACATTGGGGTGCAGGTGTCATCCTGAAGTAGATTTCCTTATGGATACAAGCCCAGGAGTGGGATTCCTGGGTCATATGGTAAGTCTATTCCTAGTCTTTTGAGGAATCTCCACACTGTTTTCCATAGTGGCTGCACCAAACTGCATTCCCACCAGCAGTGTAGGAGGGTTCCCCTTTCTCCACAGCCTCTCCAGCAGCAAATGCAATCTTTAAAATTTCTTCCCCACAATTTTAACAGGTACCTCGCTATAGAAAGGGAGAAAATACTTTCATGCAGCAACAGCTCCAACAGGGGCCTTCCAGGCTAGGATGTATAAAGACTCTTACCGAGTCGTTTTGCATGTCTGTGACCTTAGGCATATTTGATAAACCTTGGCACCTATACTTGCCTCTTTGGCTAGAAGAAATGAAACTAAAGGCTAGAGATCAGAAGAGGTTCCCCACCACAAGTGTTCAATTTCAGTGAAGCAAATAACATGATAAATACCTGCACACAACTGTTCTGATCATTTTCTGAAATTAAGAAAAAGTTGGCCTTTTATAGTTAACATACTTTTACCATATAACTTGATCTTTTGACAGACAGGCCAACAAAAACTTCTTGGCTGTGAAGTTTTTAATTAGAAAATAAAACCTTATCTACATATGGAGGACCGAAAACTTCAAACTGGAACTCTGACATTAATACATCACGTGACCTTGGATCAGGTGCTCAATCTCTTTGAGCCTCGATTTTCCCTTCTGTAAACTGAAGGGAGAGTGGGTCCGGACAGCCCCTTCTAGCACTGAAATTCTACTATTCAAGTTGGAGGAGGAGGAATCTTAAGGAGGTTACATGAGGAGGCCACGGGATGGTTCTCTAACTCTCTACTCTTGGGTGCAGCTCCCACTTCATTCCTCATGACCATAATTGCCACCTAGAGATGCAACAATAATTCATAAGATCTTCTGGTAAAAAAATTTTTTACACTTAGACTACACTTATAAGCTGGAGATTTTGCAACAGGCTCTGAATCCACCATTTAACACAAATCACTGCATTTTCAAAAGAAATATAAAACACTGTTGCTAATTTCTGGGTAGTGGATTATAAATAATTTTTATTTTCTTCTCCAGGCTTGTCTGTATTTCCTGAATTTCCCTACAATGAAGAAGTACCTCTCTTATCATTAAAATAACAGATTTTCAAAAGGATTAGTGCATTCTTGCAAGTTTTATCAGATCTCTCTTGAGTCTACTCTAAAATCATGGCAAGGTGGTACAAAATCAGGGCAGCATCACAATGCACGTCCACACACAGTGGTTGATGGCCCAGGTGGCTGGCTGCTGCAGTCGGAATCAGCACATCAGTATTACAATTAGAATCTATGGCTCACAGTCCTATGTGGAAATCAAAACGTAAATTTTATCTAAATAGCATTTCTTTTTTTCCCCCAGCATCCTGGATCTTGAGAATCATGGTGAAAATTCCTTTCCAATTTAAAGTAAATGAAATGAAACATGAGGAACTTCTACCCCCCCCCCCCACATACACACACAAAATGCTTGCCCGACAAAGTATGATTGCTATTGGGCTGGTTTTTATTCTTCTTCTTTTTATGCTTTAAAATACAACACATCAAAAGTTGAAATAAATATTTAGCTGTCAAAACAAAACACACCCCCATATGGAAAACACAAGTATGAATCTGATGACGTTTATTATAAAAACAACTTCTACAGCAAAAAACAAATGTTTAAATTGCAGAAATGTAGAAAAAGACTACAAAACTAAATGCTGTCATTGCTAAATTCTATACAACAGTCCAAAAAAGGTAGAAGGTAAGCCACAGAAAGGATGTAAACACAATTAGGGAACTTCCAGCTTCACTGTCATCAGACCAGTGTTTGAAAATTCCAAGTAAGATAGAAAATAAAGTTCTCCAAAATGACAACGCAGGCTCAGTTCGGGCGGATCTCTACAACAAACTCCATGTTGAACTCAATTCTTATCAGTTGAGGAATGTATAGTAATTCACCTCTCCATTCTCTACCTAAATACAATCCATCATCTACAACTTAACTCTGAAGCCACTTTTCACCCAGGACCAGTCACTCACCTCTCTGCAGAAGGCTCCCCAACTCACCCGCTTCAGCAACCCCACACCAACCTCACTGTGTGCTGCGCACCATAACCACTTTGCAGAGATGCCATGAGGATCACATGACCTAACAGGTATAAATTCAACTCACATATTTTCTAGAGCTATAGTGGGCCTTCAAGTAACGTCAGTTCCCTTTCTCCTCCTACTCCTGGCCACTTACTCCCAAGTATGATCAAATTTAACGTTTATGGTTTTAATTACTCTCCAGCAAGCTCAATGGTGTATAGGACATGTGGTAATTTTAATTTTGTTAAGTAAGACTTTGAATGGAGTGCATCACAAGGGAGACAGTACGACGTGCTGAACTTCTGAGGAGTAACACAAACCTAATTTTTACGTCCCCTTCCAACCTTGACCAGCTGTGACACCTAGGGCAAATTACTTTACCTCTCTGGGCCTGGTTTCTCATTTACAAAATGAAGAGACTATGCAACATATATAACACCGGGCATAGAGAAAGTACCATGAAGGGTATTTTTTTATTGGTGTTTTAATTATTCAGGTCAATGTTCAGAAACTAGTCACTTTTAAGACTAGTCAGCCAACTACTAGGTCATGTCAAGAACTGTCAGTCTACTCTCCTGAAGTTATTTCACTGTGTTTTGTAGAGGAAATTACATCAACTGGCCACACCCCAACCTGTGACAGCCAAAAACATCTCTAGACATTTTTCAATGTCCCCTAGGGGGCAAAACTGCCCCAGTTACAAACCACTGGTCTAGCACGATCCACAGATGGGAAATCTCATAGGTATCGTGAGGCAGCCCTGCAGGAGGACAAAGGTTTACTCACCCTACCATTTAGTGTTATCCGCTCCTCTGGGTTCCATCATTCATTAGTGTCCATAATTCAAAGCTGACCACAGGAAGACAAATATTTTGGCCCAATCTGCCGTCAGAAACTGCTTTAAGCCACAGGAAGGAATGCTGGCCTGGGTGCCTTTTCACTACTCTATATAGTGATACAAAATGCTGAACTTTAATATCAAGAAATCTGCTACGTCCTATTTACTTTACATAAAATTTTAAAAGCCCACTGACCTTAAGATGACTTATAAACGATGTAATTACCCAAAATGACAAAGTATGTCTTAGTTGGGAAGGTGAGATGGAATTTATGCAGTGACTAATACCCTAGAAAGAACCGGCTCCCCTGTCTGCACGGATGAAGCATGTTTACTGCACACAAAGCGCTATGTTCAAGTCCAGAAGATCGTGGACAACTCTTGATTATTCACAACAAACTTACTGTCTATGTTCACTTCAATAACTACACCAGAAAGCAGGAGCCATTTCTTACCCACTGGGCACCCTGCACCTAGCAGAGCTTCCAACTGAGGCGGTAACTCAGTAAATGTTGGTTGAGTAAATAAATGGTCATATATTGTGCTTAATTAAGTACTCCATTGACAAAATAAATAAATAAATAAACCTTTCTTTGCTCTCATCCAAAAGGAGCTGAAAAGATCTTTTAAGAGAAATCAATTAGAGTCTACTCCTTTTTACTCCAAATCCAAACAACCGGAAAGTTCAATTAACCAAAAAATTTTGCAGACAAAACTTGGGGAAAGCAGCAGATAGATAAGGCCTAAAGCTCAAGCAAGCACAGACATTTGTTCAGCTCCCACGAGGTTATAAAAGCCAAGTCTGCGGGCACCAGAGGAGAAAACGGGAACCTGGACGTGGGAAGCAGGAAGACAGGGATTCATCAGCCTCAGATGGTTAGCGGCTGTCCTTCAACGAATGCTTATTTTTTTAAATGTCAAAACTTTAGAGGTGAGGGTCCATTTCGTAGGCAGAGGCTTGATTTACTTTTCAAATGGATATGAGAAAAATCTTTAAGAATGTTTAGAAAGCTATCTGATCATATTTTTGTTAATTTTTGAAATTGCTTCATCTCTTTCCCCTCCTCCAGTCCCACAGGGCAAACAAAAAGCTGGGTAAATGACACTCCATTTACTCCTTTTGTCTAGAGAAACTTAAAACCCACCACCATCACATGCTTCTCTCTGTAAAGATTCCACCACTCCCAGCATTCTATTCATAAGAGAAAAAAAGTCAGACTTAAATCGTATTTTTAATTTATCATTTTTGATCCTTGCTTGTGTATACAATGAGTAGCACATTAACATTAGAAATGGTGTAAAGAATAGTGTTTAAACACATTCTCATCCATCTTTGAGACCAAAATCTCTATTTCCACTTAAAACATTTCCAGCCTATCATTTCCAGTAAACAAATAAATTATCTTGTTTAAGTGGTCCATTAGTTTGATACATATTAAATTAGCTTCAATTTACTGGTATCATACAAGAAGAATTTAACCAATTTAAATCTTACACAATTTTTTTTAAGTTTCACTCAAAAACCTAGACTTGGTTGGAAAAAAAAACCTTTCCTCCAAAAATTCAATACGGGAATGGTAGCTTTGAATTTCAAAGACCATATACCGTTACAGAATCTATACGGTAGTCTTGGGCTGTATACTTATAGGCAGGTGGTTTGCACAAATCATGACCTGACCAATTTCCTGATGCATAAAGATTATATTTGCTATTAAAAACGTTAAATAAGCACTTTTAGAGACTAAAGGTAAGGCTAGATTGGCACTGTATGTAACCAAAATAGGAAAGCACGTATAGCCTCACCACATTAAAGGCCTAAGCCTTTTCAATAGGTATTCTTCTGAAGCAAATACGCATGAGTTTCCAAAGGCGAAGCTACCATCCCAGAAGCCCTTGCTTCTTCAGTGTAAAGAATGGGGAGGGTTGTGTTCCTGGCGATGAGCTGAGGAGGGAAAGGCTCTGAAAAATTCCAAGGGGGCTCATAATTTAAACTTATGCTATTCTGCAAATGTTCACATTTCCAGTGAACAACATAAAATTTACATTAAAACCGTCTCAATCAAGATAACGGAAAAAAATTATTCCTGCTGCTCTATAAGCTTGCCATAGATTTGATAACCCAGGGAAGAATTACAGGCAATTACAAAATGATGGCTCCAATTAGGAAAACTGGATCTAGTCCAAATTCAAATCAAAGGGGGCTCAGACAATCCCGATGGAATAATTTAAATAAATATAGGGGACTTCCAGCAAAGACATACGTTTATCCTATTTCTACCTCTTCTGAAAGCCAAGCAAAATGCTACAATGACGTATCACTTGCACTTCAGGAAATTCAAAAACCAAACCTGGAGTCCCCTTAATAAACCTTGTTCTCTTCTTTTCCCAAGGGGTCTCGCTGGTACAGGGTTTTTATTTTAAAGGGCAAGCAAAACAAACCTGAGAAACTCGCACAGTCCCAAATGCAAAAAAAAAAAAAAAAATATATATATATATATATAGCACTGAATACGAACCACAGTCTTCTCTTGATGATTTCCAAACCTCTACCTAGTCCTGGATGCCTAAGAGGCCGCGAGGAATGGGAGAGAAAGAGAAACTTCGAAAGCAGAAACCGCTCTCCCAGAGCCTAGAACAGACGGCACCTTGGAGGGATTTCATGCTTTTGGAGACGAAAGGTCACACCCTGCAGTTTCGAAAATCCACCTTCTAAGGCTTAACTCACGTGACAGAATCTTCCTCCTGCTTCTCTAGGTTCCGCGCTGGAGCTGAACTCCCCCACTCTCCCCACCCCCATTCGCCAACCCCTCGCCATCCCCTTAGAGAGAAGAGCCACAGCGGACCCTCCCCCTCCTCTTCCTTCCCTCTGAACCCCACCCCCACTTCTCTGAACCCCTCCCCACCAGCATCCCCGTCGAGAAAACCGTGGCGAGCCCCCTCACCTCCACTCCCTCCCATCCCCAACCCCCGCCATCCCCGTTGTGCGAACCGAGGCAGGTCTCCTCTCCCTCCCTCCCCCAACCCCGCCATCCTCGAAGGGAAAACCGAGGGGAGCCCCCCACTTCATCTTCATCCGCTCCCCGCAACCTTGGCTAGCTATCCTCGCTGAGAAAACGGAGAGGTGCCCCCACCTCGCCCAACCCCCCACTGCCCGCCATCCTCGGCGTGAAAACCGAGGGCCTCCCTTCTCTCTCTCCCCACTCCCCAACATTCCGCAGAGTAAAGCAGGGAGACCCTCCCCTCCTCCTGCCCGTTCCCCCCACCTCCCGGCGCTCTCGGTCCCCTCCGCCCGCCACCCCGGCGGCGAAACCTCGAGGGAGACTGAGGCACGCACCGGAGGGGAGGGGACCCCGCTGTCGGCCGTCCCGCAACCCGGTGCGCCCACAGCCCCCACCCCCGGCTGGGCGGCCGAGGCCCGAGGCCGCAGGTACCGGCCTCGGGAGGCCGGGCGGGCGGGGCGGCGGGGCAGGAGGGCAGTCGTTCTCCCAGGACGCGGGCCCGGCGGGCGGGAGGCACACACGCACGCACACGCGGAGAGAAAGCGGGCTTACTGCTTGAGGATGCTCGCCCGCGGGGTTGTCTCGGCGGCGGCAGCTGCCTGCACCGGAGCCGAGGCGCGGCTGCGACGGCGGCGGCTGCGGACTGAGCCCCCTCGGCTGGGCGGTGGATGTAGGGCGCGGGAGGGGCGTGAGGGGAGGGGCGCGCGGGGGAGGCGGGGAGGGGCGCGCGGGGGAGGTGGGGAGGGAGGGGCGCGCGCGCGCGGGTGCGGGCGCGGCTGGCCCGGGGCGGGGCGGGGCGCGCGCCAGCCCGGGCTCGGCCCGCGGGGTCTGCGGTGCGGGGCGCGCGCGCTCGCGGGAGCCGGCCCGGCCGGGGGTGGGGCTGGGGCGGGGCGGGGGCGGGAGCGCCACGCACCCCGCGCGGCCACGTGCCCCCGCCTCGGGAGCAGCCCGCTGCCTGCAAGGCGCGGGCGCGCGTGGAAGGTGGCTGCGAGGAGGCGGTGGCGAGCGTATACCCGGAGGGCCGGCTCCCTCCCCGGAGCCCGAGGAGAGGGAGGGCTGGGGGCGCCTGGAGCTCCCCTCCCTCGCGCCGCAGCCCTCGAGGCTGGCGGGGAGTCACGAGTCACTGCAGGCAGCCGCGGCCGGGCCGGGAGATGGGAGCAACAAAGAGAGTCAAGAGAAGGTGGCCTCATCAGGAGCCTCCTCTAACCTGCGCACCGCCTGCAAAGGCACCCAGGTCCGGAATGTACCCCGATTCTGCCTCATACTGCGGGAACCCCGCGGTTCTGAGCAGCGCCGAAGAACCACTGGCGACACTTCCCTTAGTCACCAGCCGGAGGGAACGAAAGAAGCTCCATCCATGAGCCTAGTGCTACCATCCAGAGGGTTTTACGTCGCTCAGAAAAGCCCTGATGGTAAAGCGGCACGTGGCCACTCATTCATTCACTCAACATTTGGTTTATCGGGCCCTCACCGTGTGCCAAGCACTGTGCCGGGCGCTGGGGATACAGAACGGGTCAGGCAGAACACCATCCACCTTTCCCTGGGAGCTTGCAATTTAGTGGGGCAATCAGGAAGTGAGAAAATAATCAATCACATTTGGATTAGGCCTGTGCAGAAAAAGGAGAGGATGCAAATTGTGTGGTTAGGAAAGGAGGAGGTGGCATTTAAGCTGAGCCCTGAAAGTTATGAAAGAAGTAATCATAGGAAGAGCCAGGGAAAAGCCCTCCAGAAAGAGGGAACAGACGTGTGGAAGCCAGGAGGGGGCAAATCTTGCCGACTTGGAACTAAGAGGTGGCGGTTGTGATTGGCACCAGGAGAGCTGGGGAGAGTACCATCAGCCTGGACAGGTTGGCAGGAACCAGATTGTGGATCGCATCCTAGTCAATGTGCAGACCATTTTATTCCAAAATCAATAGGAGGCAAGTGAATGAATAGCTTTCCCCCTGAGCATGACATGATCTGATTTATGTTTCTTTTTTCTTTGGGGATAATTGTAGATTCACATGCATTCGTAAGAAATAATACAGAGAAATCCTATGTACCCTTTACCCAGTTTCCCCCAATGCAAAACTACAGAATATTGACTTTAAAACAGTCTACCAATCTTATTCAGATTTCCCTGGTTTTACTTAAACTCGTGAGTGTATTTCATTCTTTACAGGTTTATCACGGGTAGGCTCATGAATCCACCACCATCATCAAGATACAAAATAGTTCCATCATTACAAGAATCTGTCCTGTTGCTCTTCTGTAGCCACAGCCACCTCCCCAGTCCCCCCAGTCCCTTGCCATTGGTGACCATTCATCTGTCCTCTGTTTCTATAATGTTGTCATTTCAAGAATGTTATGTAAATGAATCATACAGTATGTAAACTCTGGGGGTTGGTTATTTTTGCTCAGCTTAATTCCCTTGAGAGTCATCCAAATGGTGTGTATCCATAGTTTGCTCTCTTTTATTGCTGCGTAGTATTATTCCAGGTCTGATTTGTGTTTTTAAAAGACCACCTGGACTACTATGTGGGGAAAAGTTCAAAGGAGACTGAGGATCAAAACAGGAAAACTAGTGAGGATGCTTTCCCAACAGTCCCTATCAAAGATGATGGTGGTTTAGATTAGGGTGGTGCCTGTGGAGGGAAGTGGAAGGATTTGATGGAACAGGTTCAGAGAGGAAATTGGAGTTGGAGACAGCATAGTACAGACAATTGTTTTGAGACCTTTCACTGTAAAGGGGAACAGAAGTGGAGTGGAATGGGAGAGACAAGTAGGGACAAGGGAAGATTCCTTTCTCTCTTTTTAATTTGAGAGATGAGAGTGTTTAGGAATAATCAGTAGGGAAGGGATTGCTGATGAGAAAGAAGGCTTACTAAAGGAGTCACCCCCGCGTAGCCCAGAGGAAGTGACAGCCAGGTTCCACGAGGAGGATGAGCCCTACACCTGCTGAAGAGCATTCTCTACGGTAAGGACCGTGATAGTGTATGCTGATCAGAGGGCTGGGTAGGGGGCGGCCAGCCGTACATGTACAGATCAGACAAATCCTGTCTGATGACTCCTCTTTTCCCCCGTGGTGCACAAACGGGGCGCTGGCCTCCCTTAGGAGAGAGCATAAGCCTTTGCAAGGTTCCCTCCTCTCCCCCTAGCACCAGGAGTGTGGCCCTTTCCTTTTCCCATTCCAAGCCCTCAGAAGCACTGAAGTTTGGTCCTTCTGGATGGAAAGAGAGGCTCTGGCTTCACACTTGTTAGGAAAAGAAATCGATCAGCCCCACCCTGATCCCAAGAAGGTTCTAAACAATTAGCTCCGCTGCAGGCAACTCCTGGAAGAGAGTACCAGCCCAGCGTCTGGCACCCAGATAGCCAAGAGGCATCCAAGATCAAGGGCTCCAGATGAAAGGCCCTCTCCCAGGGAAAGTTCTGGCCATCCTTTAGCACTCATCAGTGTTAGTTGTGGTTCATTCTTCATAAGATCCTTTTCTTCCTCCCCTCTTCCTTTCTCCATCTTTCCTTCTTTTCTTCCCCCTCTTTTTGCCCCCCATCTTCTTTCCCACCTCCTTCACTTCTTTCCCCCCTCCTGCAAATATCCAGGATGTGCTCCTAGACTAGGCGCAAGGCACAGATCTCCCGCGTTGCCCACACTTGGTCTACACCCTAGGCCAGTCCTGTCTGCCTCTTAACACTTCATCTCCTTGGATTTGAACTCAACTTTTATGGCTCATGGAAACACATTGTTCCACTTAAAATATGTGGGGGACTATATTGCAGAATAAGCAAAATGGATAAAAGGAAGGAGGCTGCCCAAATTGTGAACTTGTGTGCTACATTCTGCTAATGTTTTCAGCATCAAGAAGCGAAAACAAATTAAACAGACTAAAATCAGATGGTATGATCTCAGATCAGATCTTTTTCATTTCTGTTTGAGTAATGAAATAGGCATGAGAAGAAGAGTCTTAGATTTCAACAGAATTTAAAGCATCCTTGGAAGGAAATATGAAGCATTTATCAGCATATGAAGTAATCAAATCCTTTGCCTTCTCTTCAAAAAGTACATTATGACTGATGAGTCTAAGTTATTGAACATGTGTATTATATACCAGACAGTTTACATGCATCATTTTATTTGTTCTTCACATTAGATACTATTATTCCCACTGTACAGATGAGAAAACTGAGGCTCAAAGAGGTTAAGCAACTTTGGAGCCAGGATTAAACCAAGCAACATGGCTCCAGAGCCCCTACTCCAAACTACTACACCATACTTCCAAAACAATGAAAGAGAGTTAATCACTTTTACTATGGTCATCCAAAGTGGCTGCTTCTTTCTAGTAAGCGATTTTTTTCAAAGTGATGCTAACTCTTTCATCTTCATGAGTTTTCCCTATCAAAGGAACGCACGCAGTTGAAGTGTCTCCTTCCACAAGGGGCCTCAAGCCTACTGACAACTGCCCCATTTCACGATCATCACACATGGTGGCATTGGTGGAGCCCAGCTCCGAGTGAGCACATCTACCTCTCCGGCCAGCCTTACCTCCCACCTCTTTCCTCTCAGACCCTGTGGGCCATCAGCCTGGGGTCTAGGAGGGTCTAAAACACACCCTGTGCATCCTTCTTGGAGACCTTTGTTCTTTCTGCCTAGAACACAGTTTCAATGACTTCCTGGACATGTCTACATTCCATAGGAATCTTCCTGTTGCCTGCCACCACCCTGACCTATTTCTTTTCCTGTATTCCCTGTCTTCACTAATGTCATGCCACCCACCTAGTGCCCAAGTTAAAACTTCCATTTCTTTTGACTCCTTCTTCCACCTACAATAGGTCACCAAGTCCTGTAAATCCTACTTGTGAAACCATCAAACCATACCTCCTCTTCTGAGTCATCCCTGACCAACTCAGTCAGAATTAGGTGTTCCCATGGCAAGTGGTTTATAACTGTGAGTACGGCAGGTAATCGTTTACAAACCTGTTGATTCCAGGGATCTCTTTGCCCCACCAGATCATAGGCTTCTTGAGGGCAGGCAATGTGACTTTCCTGTTTATATGTTTAGTTTCTTGGAACATGGTAGGCATTAAATTAATATTTTGTTTACAAATATTTCATCATAAAATATAAACATATGCAAAATAGAGAAAATAGTGTAATGAACTGACATGTACTCAACACCCAGCTTCAACTATTATCAACACCAATTTTGTTTCATTTACATTCCCCTAGCCGTTTCTCTAACGCACACACACACCCTGGACTATTTTAGAGCAAATGCAACACATCGTATCATTCCATCCAGAAATATTGAAGTAAATGTTGCTAAGAGATAAAGACTTTCTTCTTTCTTTTTAAACATGAGTGCAATATCATTATCACACCTCACCGTCCCTCAAAGCAATGAACTAAAATCCTTTAATATCAACAAATACCCAGTTAGGATTCAGAATTCCCCAGATGTCTCCCAGATGTTTTTTACACTTTGTTTATTCCAATCAGGATATTTTCAAGGCTCGTTTATTGTATCTGGTTGGTATGTGTCTAGTTAATAGTTTTTGGATGAATGGATGGATGAATTAAGCCTTCATATCTTCTCTCTCCCCTGGTCCAAATTGTACCCATTTTACAAAGACCCATCTATCTGATGCCAAAATCTGTTCAGGCTCATCTCTGATACCCCAGCTAAAAATAACCTCTCCCTTTTCTCATAGCATTTTTCATAAATGTCTCTTGCTTGTATTGCATTTAATGTATTAAAGATTTTGTCAAGATAGCTTATCTCCCCTATGAAGTTTCCAGCTCCTTGAAGTAAGTAAACTGCCTTCATCACTGCTGTGTAGCTAGTGAGTTTGGCCACCTGTTATAAACTCAGGTGTCTTCAAACTTTTTTTTCTGGTGACTATAGTAAAAAGAAAAAAAAGAGATTAAAAACAACAACAAAAAAAAATTTTAAAGCAAAACGTTTTGCTCACATGCTCCCTAAAATAATTTTGAAAACCTATTTACCCTCTCACATATTGTAGGTTGATATCTAAACTTTTTTCATTGCGTGTTTAGTTACAAAGGAAGTTATTTCTAGTATAGAGGAAATATTGACATTCTAAAATAAAATGGTTACATCACTTTTTGAGTCTGTCCAATTGAATCTGAATACAATAGCCATTTCACACCCACCATCGGCTGTTTTAAAAATACATGATGAATATCTTTAACACTCGGAAATTTTATGTCATTCCTTTTTTCTCCTTAAACTCGTATCTCCATTCCATTTTTCCCACAGACTGTCATAATATAACATTTTATGCTTATAAATCAGTTTTTGATCTCTCTCTATAATTCTCTGGAACAAACATATAAACATAAATTAAAATTAATCTTTTCTTTTTACCTTTTGATCCCCCTGCCTCTGGCAACCACCAATTAATTCTCTGTATCTATGAGCTTGGTTTTTTGTGTTTTTTTCTTAGATTCCATATATAAGAGAGATCATACAGTATTTATCTTTCTCTGTCTGACTTATTTCACTTAGCATAATACCCTGAAGGTCCATCCATGTTGTTGCAAATGGCAAGGTTTCATTCTTTTTTATGGCTGAATAATATTCCATTGTATATATAAAAGCACATCTTCTTTATCCATTCACCCATTGATGGACAGTTTGGTTGTTTCTACATTTTGGCTATTGCAATTAACGCTGCAATGAACATGGGGATGCATATATCTTTTTGAGTTAGTGTTTTGGGGGTTTTTTTTGATAAATACCCAGAAATGGAATTGTTGGATCATATGGTGGTTCTATTTTTAATTTTTGAGGAACCTCCGTACTGTTATCTATAGTGGCTGCACCAATTTACATTCGCACCAATAGCCAGAGCAATTAAATTGAAGTTTTAAAATTTCCCATCACCATAAGGCCCTATGGGTTTAAAAAAAAGTTTTCTGCATGGAATTATCTTTAATACATAATTGATCAAAAAAACTGTTTTATAAAATTCGAAAAATAATTTAAATATACAGTGTAAAAAGTTTTGGAAATGTATCTTAAAGATGGATGAGGTGTTTCTTAATTAGTTCATGCATTTGTGTATAAATGGTACTTATTGCTAGAATGAGATAGGGTTCAGTATCGATTTTATTTTATTCTTTTTTTACTTTTTAAAAATGTAAACACCAAGAAACTTTGGTCACAGAAGGTGTTAGAAAGAAATGAGAATTTTTCTCACAGCACTGTCACACAATTCTTTGTATTTCTTCTGAGTTGTGTACCCAAAATCCCATTGTGATCTATCATCAAAAATTAATTTTAATGCTTTGTTAGCTGACAATTCCATGAGATCCTTCAGCAATTTTGTTGAAAGCCAAGAGTTAGAAACCACCTGTATTGCAAAAGGTCTTGTTAAGCAGTAATTAGGGTCATTCATCTTTCCACACCAATACCCTTATTTTGGCTGGTCTCTTTCTTAGGTACCCAGAGATCCTAAGAAAGTCAGATTAGTGACCGAGGGGGCAGGGTGGGGGGGGGGGAGCGGGTAGGGGAGAGGAATGTTTTTCTTTTGCAAAATGAGAGAAGAGCTGTTGACAAAGACAGGGTGGGAAAGGAGCAGCCACTTGCAGGAGACACAGTGTTCTCTGGAGATCCATGGTAGGAAGTTGAATGTCTAGAAATTGATTTCTGTACAACTGAATGTGCCTATGAACTCCTTGCAATTCTTTGCATATCCCCAGTGATATTCATAACCTAGTTTGACTTAATTTCCTCATCCTAGTTTCCACATCTGCATTTTGGGACTGGCATTATCTAAATCACAGGATAAATATGAGGATGGAATTAAATTATATATCACATGTAAAGAACCTAGTATAATGTAAGGTCGGTATTCAGCAAATATTAAATTCCTTCTCCACCTTTTCACCTTGATATGCCCATTTTTACACAAATATGATTGATAATTTTTTACAGTCTAAAAATCATGTTAGAAAGTAAGTTATATGACTTGCTCAAAATTACACATGAAATCAATAAAAGTGAGCTGAAAATTGAATTCAGGACATTTCCTCTGTATTTTTTTTTAACTTTCAGACATTTTAAATAAGTACAAAGAATAATATTACACTCATGCTCCTGCCACTCTGAATTAACACCCGTTAACACTTTATAGTTACTTTAAGTCTCTCTTTTGGAAAATTAGATCATTAAATATTACAGTTAAATATCTAATATTGGCCACTGCCTTCAGCCCTACCCCCTTCTCTCTCCTGAATCAACCACTCTTATGAGTTGGTTTTGGTTTGATTTTATGTTTAACGTACACTACTGGCACCATTAGTATGTATCATTCTGCAACTTATTTTTGTTTATCTGCTTGACTCAACATCATGACTTTATTTATTCCTCTCCTTCTCTCCCTGCCACCATCATTTTAGAGGTTATACATTCTCTTTAGATCATTTAGTCCAATGGAATGAGCATCTCTATCCTTCTCCCAAACAACTTCTCCCCCCACCACCCCCAAGTCTGGTGTTTTTGTGGTTTGTGATTTTAGTTCCAATTTTTGTTTTGTTTTGTTTCATAGAACATGTTGACTTGGTACATTTGTATATTGCAATATGTTGATTTGATGTATTTATCACAATATAACTGCCATTATAGCCTTAACTAAAGCCTGTTTGTTTTTTAATTGAGGTATAATTCACCTACCATGAAATTCACCCTTTTAAAGTCTATAATTCATTAGTTTTTAGCATTCACAGAGTTGTGCAACCATCACCACTATCTAATTCCAGGACATTTCCTTCACCCCAGAACAAACCCCACTAGCAGTCACTCCCCCAGTCATGTTCCATCCTCCCTTCCAGCTCCTGGCAACCACTAATCTACTTTCATTCTCCTGTTCTGGCATTTGCCTATTCTGGATGTTTCATGTAAATGAAATTATACAATATGTGCCCTTTTGTGTCTGGCTTCTTTCACTTAGCATAATGTTTTCAAGGTTCAGCCTTTATGTTTCTGATCATTGCATGGGTATTTTGTTTGTCCATTCTATTTTGTTTATCCACTTATCAGTTGAAGGACATTTGAGTTGTTTCTACTTTTTAGCTATTGTGAATAAAGCTGCTATGAATATTTGTGTACAACTGTTTGTATGGACATATGTTTTCAATTCTCTTGGATACAGCCCTAGGAGTGGAATTGCTGGGTCAAATGGTAAGTCTGTTTAAACTTTTGGGGAACTGCCAAACTGTTTTCCAAAGCGGCTGCACCATTTTACAATTCCACCAGTAATGTACTGAGGCAGGCTGGAACCTGGGACCTGGGACCCTGGTCTGCAACATTTGCACTGGGAGGGAGCAACAGAATACAAAGAAACCAATAAGGGACTAAAAATAACTGTGTGCATGCGCAGTTGGGGCGAGTTATGAACAGTAAGATACAAAAAGATCAAAAACCCAGTCGCCACTTCTGAGGTGTAGGGAGCAAAAGCAGGGTACCAGGAGCAGAAACACGATACTGCTCATGATCCCTGTGCACAGCACCACCAAGGGGGTGGGCAGACCACCCAAGCCACCCCTCCCGCCCGAACCTGGACCCGCCCCTACCCTCACTCCATCTAAGGAACCAGCTCACCCCCCTTCCCCCTCAGGGAGTGAGCAAGGGAAACTGTTACCGGTTTTCGTCCCCCCCCCCTCCCCCCCGCTGCAGCACAAGTCCTAATAAAACCTTGCCTGAATTTTCCGTCTGACCTCCTATCAATTTCTATTGATTAAGGAGGCCAAGAACTCTGGTTGGTAACAATATGAAGGTTCCAGTTTCTTCACATTCTCACCAACACTTGTTACTGCCTGTCTTTTTTAGTATAGCTATGCTGGTGTGTGTAAAGTGTGTTTCACTGTGGTTTTGATTTGCATTTCCCTAACGACAAATGATGCTTGTCAATCTTTGCAAAAAAGCCACGTGGCATTTTGATAGAGATTGCGCTGAATTTGTAGATCAGTTTGGTAAGTACTGTCATTTTCACAAATTAAGTCTTCTAATCCATCAACACGGGGTGTCTTTCCATTTATTAAGCCTACTTTAAACAGTATTTTTAGTGTTCAGAATATAGGTTTTATACTTTTTTGGTTAAATTTATTCTTGAGCATTTTATCCTTTTGATGCTGTAATAAATGGAATTATTTTCTTAAGTCCACTATTGGATTGTTCATTGCTAGGGTATCGAATTACAGTTGATTTGTACGTATTGATCTTCTACCCTGCAACTCTCTTGAACTCATTTATTAGTTCTAATAGGTTTGTTTCTGGCTTCTGTAGGATCTTTCACGTACAAGATCACGTTATCTGTAAGTAGTGATAGATTTACTTCTTTCTTTCCAATCTGGATGCCTTTTATTTCTCTTTCTAGCCTGATTCCACTGGCTAGAGCCTCCAGTACCAAGCAGAGTAGAAGTGCTAAGAATGAACATCCTTATCCTGTAACTGATCTTACAGAGAAAGCTTTCAGGTTTTCACCATTAAATATTATGTTAGTGGTGGATTTTTTTTGTAGAGGAAGTTTCTCTGTCTTGCTAGTTTGTTGAGTGTTTTTATCATGAAGGGATGTTGGATTTTGTCAAATGCTTTTTCTGAGTATATTGAGTGTATTGTCCTTTATTCCATTGATGTAGATATCCTATATCAATTCTACTGATTCTGTTGATATGTTGGCTTACAGTAGTTGTCTTTCTGATGTTAAATAAATTAACCTGGTATTCTTGAGATAAATCTCACTTGGTCAGGTGTATAATACTATTTATATATTTATACATAGTTAACTTTAGTTTGCAAGTATTTTATTGAGGATTTTGGCATCTATATTCATCAGAGATATAGGCGTATAGTTTTTTCTTTCTTGTGATGTCTTCATTTGGCTTTGGTATCAGGGCAATACTGGCCTCACAGAATGAGTGAGGAAGGGTTTTCTTCTTTTCTACTTTTTGGAAGAGTTTGTAAAGAATTGGTCTTAATTCTTTTCTGAATATTTGATAAAAATTCTCCAGTGAAGCTATCTAGTCCTAGGCTTCTCTTTGTATGAAAGTTTAAAATTACTAATTCAGTCTCTTTATTTATTATAGCACTTTTCAGGTTTCCTGGTTCTTTAGTCAATTTTATCAGTTTGTGTCTTTCTAGGAATTTTTCTATAGCATCTTGGTTAATTTGTTGGCCTATATTTGTTCATAGTATTCACTTATTATCCTTTTAATTTCTGTAAGGTCAGCAGTAATGTAACTTCTTTCATTTCTGATTTTAGGAATTTGAGTCTTCTCTATTTTTCCCTTGTCATTCTAAATAAAGGCCTTCAATTTTGTTAATATTTTCAAAGAAACATCTTTTCGTTTTGTTGTATCGATTTTCTATTCTTTATTCAATTGGTTTCTTTTTTTCAATTGATTTATGATCATATGTTCTGATTTCAAAATCTACTATTTTTGAAAATACAAAATATATAATTTTATGTATGCTAATTTCTCTTTATCTTTGGACATTTTGTGGGGTTTTTGTTTATATTCTTTCTTTTCCTCAACTTTTTGTTTTGAAATATTGACAACATTTAGAAAAGTTGCAACAACAGTATAATGAAAAGCCATATACCCTTCACCAAAATTCACCAACTGTTATTATCTTTCCACATTTGCTTTATCTATGTGTGGATGTCTATATCCATCTATATATGTATGTGTCTATCTGTCTGTCTGCACTATCTGGTACTTGTGGTTACATATGATATGACACTTCACCCCTAAATACTTGAACATGCATTTTCTAAAAACGAGGGTGTATGCCTATATAGCCCCACGACAATGATCACACTTGGGAAATTTAACGTTGTTATAAAAATATCATTGAATTTGCATCCATCATCAAATTTCCCTGGTTGTTCCAATAATATCCTTTTCAGCTGTTTTAAATCCAGAACCCAATCAAGAATCCAGCACTGCGTGTCATGTCTCTTTAGTCTGCTTTGATCTAGAACAATTTCCCAGCCTTATTTTTTCACTTTCATGATATTGACAATTTGAAGAGTCCAGATCAGTTTTTCTTCTAGAATGCCCCTCGATTTAGATTTGTCTGACTGTTTACATTTTGACAGGAATACAGGGTAAGTGATGTGTTCTTAGTGCGTTACATCAGAAGGTACACGACATCAGCTTGGTTCAGGTGGTTTCCACCATACTTCTCCATTGTAAGGGTTCCTTTTCCCCTTGTAATTAATAAGAAATCTGTGAAGTGATATTCTGAGACAGTGTGAATATCCTAGTCTTCAACATGCTTTCACCTGATAGTTTTAGCATCCATTGATGATTTTTGCCTGAATCAGTCATTAGTGTGGTGGTTATAAAATGACTTTCTAGTTCTGTCATTTCTTCTACATTTATTGGTCAGAATTATCCTGTAAATAAGAGCTTTCCCTTCTCCTCCCACTTCTTTTGACCTGTCTTTCCAGTATTAGTATGGACTCATAGGTTCTTTACTATTATTCAATGTGTTGTAATTCATTTCTGCTATTATTCATTTTGATACTCACATTATCTGAAATTTAGCTAGTGGGGGCCCCTTCTAGCCAGCTCCTGCGTCTTTTATTTTCTATAAAAGTCTATTAAATTTGGGGCATTTCTTTGCTCTTTCACATAAGATGTTCCAGGCTCACTTTGTAAATTCCTTGCCCTGAACATGGAATGAGCCACTTCTTCAAGGAGATCAAGCTTCTTTTGGTGAGGAACAGCATGGTAGATAGGGAGATGTGCTGTCCACATCACCCTGTAGGAAAGGACTTACTGATCAGCCGTAGGGAGTGTGGTCAGTGGGCAGCCTCCAGCTGTCAGCTCCTTCGGGGTCTGCCTCAGCTGCAAAACCGCTTTACCCATGTACCTGCCCTTCCTGGGGCAGCCCACATCCAGAGACTGAGTGAGACAGGGGTATAAAGGCTCAGCTTTTCACTTTGATGTAGGAAAGGTATTTTGGAGCAAAATACCAGCTCCAGAGCTCCTTGTTGGTTTGATTGAAGTTTGTCAGGCTTGCAATCTTCTTCCTCTTCTCAATCCTGCTTCCTCTCCCCATCTTTATGCATTTATTGATCCCTAGTAAGAACTTGTACTTCAAACTCCATCCCAGTGCCTGTTTGCAGAGGCACTCAACCCAACGCATGCGGTATTTAGAATATAAGATCTAGGCACTGTGTGCTCATTGCAACTGGGATGTCATTACCCCTAGGCCCTTTTTAGTAGTTATATATGTTTTAAAATCATGAGTTCCTACTCAGGTTAGTTTTTTTGTTTATATTGAACTTTAGTTTTTTCTCATACTAATTCAATTCTGTTTCCCGAATATGTAAAATATTAATGTAGCTAACAGACAAAATATACAGAACCACACTCGGTGAAGTCCCATTGCCCTCTCTTGCCTCCCATCTTCTCACTTTAGGCAATCAATTTCCTTAATTTCTGGTTTATCCTTCCTGCAAAATATATTTTGCAGACATTAGCTTATACCTATTTCACTTTCTTTCTTACACAAAAGGTAGCATACCATATATGGTATTTGGTGTCTTGCAAATATAATATAGTCTTTGAAGATTTTACACGACCTTGCTTCAAAGTTCTTTTTAGATCATTCTGTTATCTTCATTTCCTCCAATACTGGGTCGGTTGGCCACTTTTCATGCTGCCCAACTTCCCATAAATGGCACAGTTTTGTTTGGGAGCTAGTCCTCTATAGGGAGTTTCTTCCACGTGCCCATCCCTGATGGGGGTGGTTTCTCAGTTGCTTCAGGTCTGGCTCCTTGAGTTAACGAGCAGCTCAGCTCAAGGCTCCTTCCTGCAGGATTTAGCAGTTCTAATGCCCATATCCACGTGGCACAAACCCAGGTACAGGTCTCATGTTAGAGTTTCTCTGCTTCAGCTCCTACCTGGGGCAAACAGGAGATCCTGGCCCAATCCCGGTGGGTACTTGGAGCTCTTTTAGCCATTGCTTGCAGGGAGAATGGTCCTAGGCCATGGCTTCACATTGGGATCCTGGATCCAGTCCTGTACCACATAGTGGGCATGTTTGGCCCCATTCCCCTATGGACTCGGAAGTCCTGGCCCCAGCTGCCCATGTCTTACCACTGTAGTTTATGTCTATGCCATTTTTCCTCTCACATTTGATCATTATGTATTTTTAAGTAGATCTTTAAAGACTTCATAGATCATTCCTATGTGTTTGAAATAATGTGAGGAGACTTATACATATGCTCACTTCAGCATCTCCACATGAAACCATTTATTCATTTATTCAACAATTGTTTATTGAGACCTACTATGTGCCAGGCACTGGTCTAGAATTTTGGGATACCAAAATAAACTAAGGAAATGATCATAAGTAATCAAAGCTCCCTTTCTTTTCCTTTCCACTATGTTTATTAAGAATGTGAACTTTGCCTTCATAATACAATAAAACCATTAAAATATATTCGGATTGCTGGGATGACTTGGAGTGCCCCTCTCACCCACTTTCTCCTTCCCCTCCCTGGACCTGGGTGCACACTCTCAAAAGAAATGAAGCTTTTCTGCAGAAAATAAAAACTCACCCTGAAAAGAAAGCTTTTCCTTTATTCCTTTAATTCTTCCCTTCAATTGCACTCATGATAGTCTGGAGCCCTTGAATACTAAAGTAGACCACATAAAACTGCTTCTAGAAAAAACCCTGCCACCGACTCAATACTCTGTATTAGTCCCTATGACCTCTTGTGTAGGTGGGAGTCTTTGGTTTAATGGTAAATTATTTTAAAGAATTTACTTGTGATGATGAATTCTGGCCTCTGGGTATTTCTTTTCTGATGAACGTGTTCTTAGGCTGTGTGTGTGACATTTTTCCTGATTATTGTGTATCGCATCTTTTTATCTTTCTCTGGAAATGCTAAAATTAGATGCATTTTCAGTCTCTGGTTCAACACTGAGACAAAAGTCCTCCTCTGCTCTTTGATATTTAACAGGCTGATGTGCTGACTAATTCTGCAGCAGCCTTCTCTATTAGCTCACTTGCTAAATATAGCGGTGGACATGGTGTCTGATAAAACAAGTTAATTGAACATTACTTTTCATCCATTAATTTTTCAGTTGTTCACTGTTTCAGAGCAAACGGTATCATTGGTGAAAAGGCAGTGCCACAAAAAAGCACATACCTATTCAGAATATTTAACTGTAATAGTCAACCATTTTTCTGTTATTTCAGAACTGAAAGCCACTGATAACTGTAAAACTTTTTTTTTTTAATGCGGTCATAGGCATCATAGCCTAATGTTCCCTTTTTAGAATTCCGAGAGCTGAGGAAGGCCAAAGAGACCCAGTGAGGAAGCGCCAGCTTAGGCTTGGGAGGGTTGTTCTGTTTGGGGTTAAATCATGTCAATGTAATTATTTTCTTAGTCCAAATATATATATGCTTATGGTACGAATACACATAGCTCTCTCAGCCTGGGTTTAAATCGAGCTTAGAGTTGGCAGACTATTAACAGCAGTTGAATTCTGAAGAGCTAGATGATTTATGTTGTTTATTGATGAAGGGTTTTGGCGAAATTGAACAAAAATAGAGGCAAATGAATTCTTGACTTGTTTTCTAGACTGGAATGATTTAGAAGTGAGAGCCTTTCTCGGTGGAGTTAGGTCTATATTTGGGAAATGAGTAAGATGTGCTTCGCTACAAAGCTCACCATGAAGACGGCTATTAAGCAGGAGACAGTGCCTGAAATTATCGTTGGTTTAAGGCATCACTTTTTCTTCTCTGCCATACCCCCCAATTTCTTAGTCAGAAAGCACATTGTTAATTGCTGCAAATTCAATACATATACAGTCTCACTGAGTCTTTCCAGTAACCCTATTATCCTATTTAATAGGTGAGGAAACTGAAGGTTCAGAGAGGTTGAGCAACTTGCCAAGGGTCACACCGTTAAGAGAGGTGACCAGTATTCAAGCCCAGGCACTCTGACTCCACTACGCTTGCATAGATTGACTTCTTTTCATATATGTGTTCCTCACCGTGGCATGTAATTTTTTTTAGGCAATGTTGGACCATGATTTACTGTTGACTTACATAATTGTTTGTGGGGGAGGGGATTTTTGATCATAGATTGGCAAGATTCCCTTCTCCCTGTCACTTTTAATAAATTAGTGAATGGAAGGTTCAGAACTCTGAGACCCCAGCCGGAAGGAGTTCTTGGTGGAACCCTTTTAGTTTTTATTCACGGTATGATTTAGTAATGATCAGATATGACCAGCTCTGGTCTCTCTGATCTCTGTTGGGAGGTTTCTGTCTTAACTTCTGAACTATTTCAAAGGTCTGAGCAGATTCCAAAGGCCACCCCCGACCCCACCACACACACACCAATACACACGGCCACTGCCACACACAGTCCTCTAAGGGCCAGATGTTAAGAGGCTTGGCCACAGCCAAACACTGGAGCCCCAGCTGGTCACTACCCTTCTTAGAAGAGACCTGTTTCTATCTTTTATACCCAAGAGGAGGGACACTGATGACATCCAATTACAACGTCTCCTTTCTCATTTGTGGGGCTGAGTTGCAGGTCTGTTCACCTTTCCATAGAGGCATTACAGAGTTCTCATGACACCACGTGAGATGTAAAGCCTAAAGAACTCATGCTTTATTCCCTTTGGTTTCTCCGTAGGGACAGTAGCTCTTGCAAAGAGGGCGTTCCTAATCCCTGCTGGATCAGGCTCTCCCACTGACAGCCTGCTTCTAGAAGATTGTCTGGGGTCTCTGACTCAATAATCAATTGGCCAATGAATTGATTAGTATTTCTGTACATACTACTAAATGCCTAGCGTGGGGCGGTCTGCTGAGGAAGACTCTGAAGAAATATAAGCATGGTCAATATCATGGAAACCCCTCCAATGGCTTCTAAAATTGGATAAAATCAAAACCTCTTGCCATGACCTGCCTGGCCCTTGCCTTCCCCCTCCATCTCAGGTGCTACCAGGTGCCCCTCTTTCCCTGTGCTCTGGCTACACTGGCCTTTCCCTTCCTCGAACACATCAAGCTTATTTCCACTTGAGGGCCTTTGTGCTTGCTTTTCTCTCTGCCTAGAACCATCTTCCCCCACCTCCTCATATGGCTGATTCCTTGTCATCAAGTCTCTAACTACCCTATGGGTATAGTACCCATCTGTGGATATAGTACCCATCTCCGGGTCGCTGTTGCATTATCCGGTGTTTCTATCATCATAGTGCCCAGAACTATCAGAACTGGGCTTGTTTATTTACCTGTTGTCTCTTTCTCCCACTAGAACATAAGCTGCACGAGCGACTCTTGTCTCTTGTCCTCTGTGCCAGTCCAAGTGCCTAGAACAGCCGGGGGCATCTCACACGTGCTCAAATAAATATTTGTTACATGAATGGATGATTAAATTCTAACTTACTTGTTACCTGGGTCTATAAGTACATCTTAGGGGCTCAGAAGAAGAGGAGAGAAATGAAAGAAAAATTTTAAAAGGAGGTCAGAGTTCAACTGGGAGACAGGCTTTTAAAGTAATGATTCAGAGCACATTTTATTGTTTTTAGATGTGACTGATCTTTGCTTAGCGGTGGCACATTTGAGCGCCTTTGTCAGTTAGTTATATTTAAAAAGCCCAAACACATCTGTAGAGATGCCATTCCAGCAAAGAAAACCCTTTGAACATTTAGAATCATTAGCCCTTCCCTAACTTCATCTGTTTATGAATAATCCTCTTGGCATTTGAGTCAAAACAAAGTGAGGAATTGATAACTCATTAGCGGTTGACTAGTTTTGAGCAAGTAATGATTTCTCCACGCTTTTCTCTAAATGTCAGGAGGGGTTTGAATTAGCTCAGGAGTCACAGACTCAAAGGTCACCTGGGGCCAGATGGGTCATGCAGGGAGGACCTGACAACCCGCGCCTGGTGGCCCCTGCATGTGCCATGCTGCTGTGCGGGCCTGACACAGCCAGCTTTACCCACTTCTTCAAGAAAAGCCAGAAATTCAGATTTTTACGTGAAACTGCCTGATTTTTCAATGTTGGCAACTAATCGAAATAGTTTTAAAATACCACAGGGGCCAAATAAAACATGTCTACAGGCTGACTTTGGCTCATGGACCCTGTCCTGGCTTTCTAAATTTCCTTCCAACTTCTCAAATGCCTCCAGTCTATGAAATTTCTTTTTAAAAGTTGATACAAAATCTGGGTAAACACTGAAAACCCCTCATTAGCATAGAAGCCTTTTTAAGATCAAAAGAAGACATTGTTTCAAGTGAAAGGAATTAATATTCGCAGCGTACTTGAGTTCTGACCAACACACTAGATGTTTTGATGAAGTTGTTCACTATTTAATTAAGCACAGAGCAAGGGGAGCCGAAGACCTAAGGAGAGGCGAGTATGCTGGCTGTGATGTCTTAAGGTGGAGAAGAGCTGGAGAGACTAACCTCCATAGGTGAGAACTTGGTGTGAAATTATCTCTAGTGCAAAATCCAGAATTCATCCAGAACTTTAACAGCAGAGTCCTGAACTTGGTCTGTGAAAAAAGTTTAATTTCATTGTATCAGGTTCTCAGTTCATTAAAGAAAGGAGATTCATACAGGCACCCAGGAATTTCCCATGTCCTCTAGGAAAAAAAACTATATAGAAATACTTGTTCATTCAAGAAGCATATTAAATAATTTATTAGCAGACAAGTAGGCAGTTTCACATTAACTTTTCTCAGGATGGGGCTGGCTTGGAATTTTTTTTAATATTAAATCCACTAGTGAAGTCAATTAGTTCCACATTACCAAAACATACTAATGAGATAATTTTAAAAGCTTTGTTACTGTGCAGACCGTTGTAAAACATTGGGACCCTGAAAACAGCAACCTAAAAATATGAACCATCTTTGATTTTAAACTTAGAGGTTGCTTGTGGTGAATTTTTAGCTCTTATTCAAAATGTCACAGTAACAATCTGAAAATAAAATTAAGAAAAATTCCACTCATAATAGCATCAAAGTGAATAAAATACTTAGGAATAAAATGTAAAAAAGTATAAAACTTGTACTCTGAAAAGTACAAAACATTGTGCAAAGAAATTAAAGAAGACTTAAATAAATGAGGATATTCCACATTAATGGAACAGAAGATTTAATATTGTTAAGATGGCAATACTCCTCAACTGATCTACTAATTCAATGCACTCTCTATCAAAATTCTAACAGATTTTTTTGAAAAAATGGCAAAGCCTATCCTCAAATTGATATGGAGTCAAAGGTATTCTTGAATAGCCAAAACAATACTGAAGAATAAAGTTGGAAGACTCACATATCAAAACTTACTACAAAGCTACAACAATCAAAATGGTGTGATACTGGCATAAGGATAGACATATAGAACAATGGAATGGAACTGAGTCAAGAAATTTACCCATAAACATCTATGATTAGTTAATTTTTCACAAGGGTGCCAAGACAACTCAATGGAGAAAGAACAGTGCCTTTAAAAAATGTTTCCAGGAGAACTGAATATCCACGTGCAAAAGGATGAACTTGGACCCCTACTTCACACCATATACAAATATTAACACAGAATGGATCAAAGACTTTAGTGTAAGAGCTAAGCTATACAACTCTTGGAAGAAAATATAGGAGTACATCTTGATGACCTTGAGTTAGGTAAAACCTTCTTAGATATGATACCAAAGGTACAAGGGACAAAAAGAAAAATAGATAAATTGGACTTCATCAAAACTGACAACTTCTGTGCTTCAAAAGGGCACCATCAATGAAGTGAAAAAACAACATAAAAATGTGAGAAAACATTTGCAAATCATATATCTGGAAAGGTACCTGTATACAGAATATATAAAGAACACTTTCAACTCTGTAATAAAAAGACTACCCAATTTTAAAAAATGGGTAAAAGACTTGGACAGACATGTCTCCAAAGAGGACATACAAATGGCCAATAAGCACATGAAAAGATGCTCAAAATCACTAATTATTAGAGAAATGCAAATCAACACCACAATGACAGAGTAGATCTTAAAAATTCTCGTCACAATGAAAAAAATTGAAACAATGTGAGGTAATGGATGTCAACTAAACTCATTGTGCTAATTACTTTGCAATGTGTACATATATCAAATCATTATGTTGTACACCTTAAACTAATACAATGTTATATGTCAATTACATATCAATAAAACTGGAAAGAAATTAAGTGAAAATTATTTTTAGTAAGGAAAATAACAAATGTTGGAGAAAGATGTGGAAAAATTGGAACTCTGTACACTGTTGGTGGGAATGTAAAATGATATAACCACTATGGAAAACAACATGGCAGTTCCTCAAAAAATTAAACATTGAATTACCACATGATCCAGCCATTCCACTTCTGGCTATCTACCCAAAAGAATTGAAAGCAGGCTCTCGAAGGGATATTTGTATACACACATTCATAGCAGTATTATTTACAACCGTCAAGGGGTGGAAGCATCCAAGTGTCCATTGACGGATGAATGGATAAACAAAATGTAGTATACACATACTATGGAACATTATTTAGCCTTAAAAAGGAAGCAAATTCTGATGCATGCAACAACATAGATGAACCTTGAGAACATCATGCTAAGTGAAATAAGCTAGTCGAAAAAGACAAATATTGTATGATTCCACTTATGTGAAGTACCTAGAGTAGTCAAATTCATAGAGACAGAAAATACAATGGCAGTTGCCAGGGGCTAAGGGGAGGAGGAATGGGGAGGTGTTGTTTAATGGGTACAGAGTTTCAGTTTTGTAAGATGAAAAGAGTTCTGGAGATGGATGGTGATGATAGTTGCACAACAATGTGAATTTACTTGATGCCATTGAACTGTACACTTAAAAATAGTAAAGATGGTCAATTTTATGTTTTGCGTATTTTACACAAATAGAAATATTTTTTTAATTGGCAAAGGATCTAATAGATACTTCTCCAAGGGAAATATAGAACTGGCCAATAAGCACGTGAATAAAGGCTCAACATCTTTAGCCACTAGGGAAATGAAGGTCAAAACCATGACGAGACACCAGTTCACACCTCCTAGGATGGCTATAATCAAAAAGACAGATAATAACTTGTATTCCCCAGGATGTGAAAAAATTGGAACCTTCACATATTACTCGTGGAAAAACAGCAACCGCTTTGGAAAATAGTTTGGCAGTTCCTCAAAAAGCGAAATGTGGACTTAATACATGTCCCAGCTATTTTACCCCTAGGTGTACATCCAAGAAAACATGTGAACACATGCTATACATACTGTGTTCATAGTGACATTATTTATAATAGTGAAAAAGTGGAAATAAAGCAAATGTTAAATGGATAAATGGATAAAGTGTGGTATATTTATATAATGGAATATTGTTCGTCAATAAAAAGGAATGAAGTACTGATACGTGGTACAACATGGATGAACCTTGAAAATATGCTAAGTAAAAGAAAGCAGTCACAAAACCCCACATATATATGGTTCCTTTCGTATGAAATGTCCAGAATTAGAGACAGAAGGTAGGTAAGTGTTTGCCTAGGGCAGGGAGTTGCAGCGGAGGGGAGGGTGTCTGCTAATGGCTACAGGGTTTCTTTTTAGGATGTTGAGAATGTTTCAAAACTGATTGTGGTGATGGTTGCACAATGCTATGAATATACTAAAACCCATCGGACTATATACATTTTAAATGGGTGAATTGTCTGGCATGTGAATTATATCTCAATAAAGCTGTTAAAATGTGATGGTATTCTTCTACCTTTCCAAAGATCGCAGATTTATTTATTTCACAAATATTGATAGAGAATCTACTAGATGCCATGTAGTGTGCTAGGTGACTTTGGAGCCCAAAACTTTACACCGGTATTGTCACAAAGAGTTTTCAGTACAGTATATGTGCACCAATGACTATAACACATGGAAAAGACTGAAGCCTGAACCCGGAGAGGTACCACAGGTTCTGATGAGGATAAGATCAATTCTTAATGGAGGTGGCATCATTTGAGGCATTGAAAGGGAGGGGGATGTTAACAGGAGTAGTTCAATGAGAGAGGCATTCTAGCTGTGCGTGGTGGGGAGGGCAGGATGGGGGTAACAATGCACAGCAGAAACAATGGGAGGGAGAAGCACCTACTGTGTTTAGGACATGTCAATTACCCCAGTTGGCCAGGAGGTGAAAATCACGGTTTAGGGACCCCCTAAGTCAGGACAGGTAGGTTATGTCATATCCTGGAGGGCACTGAATGCCATGCTAAAGATTTTGGACTTGCCTCACTGGGCTAGAAAGAAGCATGAAGGCTTCTGAGCAGGGGCGTTACTTGAGCAGAACTGTGCTTTAGACAGATACCCTTGTCCCCTCCTCCTCCCCAACCCTCACCCTGAATTACATGGCACTATCTACACCTCTCGTTCTCAAGCAGGAGGTCTGAGCAAAAGGACTAGAAAAGCTCATGACTTGAAGACACCCAGCACAGCACAGCACAGAGGAGGCTGAAAGGTCAGAACAATAGGGATTTACGAAAAGATCTGAAACCTTCCGGAAAAGCAGTTACGTGTGATACAAAGGAGAATCAGCACAGTGTTAGACTGCTCAAGAACACTAGACGCTAGAAGGTCGTTGAGCCATGTCATAAAAAATGTGAGGAAAAATTAAATTTTCAACCACGAATTCGTTGCAAAAGCAAAGGATCAGAAACTCTCTTGTGCGCATCTTAGGAACTATTGGATGATATGCTCTAGCAAAGGGAGGAAATTAAACAAGACTGGAGAAGAAATGGGATTCAGGACACAAGATCCCACATGGGAGAACGGCATGGGGAAGTTTTGGGATGACAGCTGTGCAGCAGACCTGAAGTGTAGACCAGTGCGGGAAGATGGGAGACCCTAGGAAGGTGATTTCTGGGGGTGAAAAAGAGGACTTGATGGAATATCTAATATATGGAGAAGTTATAAAGAATTTAGGATATGTGGATGATACATAAGGTAAAAGAAAACAAAATACAAGGTAATTAGAGGTTCCAGGAAAAAAATATATTACAAGAAAGAAAAAAATATCTTATTACTTGACTCCACAATAAATGATATTAACATAGTTGTGATGACGGTGTAAATGCTTGTTTTATTTTAAAATATAATTACAACACTACTATATAGTGTAAGATTGTTAGACCTTCATCTATTTAGTGATCTTCTAGCACAATAAAAAGTCAATAGGTAATGTCTGAAACGGTCTAATGTCTGAAATCTAGAAATACCAATAAAATCATACTTTAAAGAAATGCAGTCATAATTACTAGAAGAAACAGCTAAAAGTATTTAACTGCTTGCTTTTGTGGCACAGAAGTAGGGTGTGAGAAAATGTGGGTAGAGGGACTGTGGCTTTTCATTATGCAATATTTGATTCTGAATTATTCGTTTTTTATAATTTTCATATATGAATACATATATTTTGGGGAGGAGGTAATTAGGTTTATTATTGTGCATGCTAAGCATGTGCTCTACCACTGAGCTATACGCTCCTTCCTATGAACACATGTTTTAAATTATGCAATTATTTAAAAATCTAGCCCGGGATGCGCTGGGAAGTTTGACCTGGAGAGGGCTGACACTGAATTAGAAGGATAGTGTGATAATTCTGACAAGAGGTAAGGGTCTGAACTCGGCTGGTCGGGCAAACAAGTGTTCAACCAGATTTATTGCATCCATGTTCGTGAAGACCTTTTTCTGTTAGAAGTCTCATTAGAATGTCATCTCCTTCAGAGAAAGGTCCTTGTGTATTTTGTTCACTGCAGTATTCCTAACGTCTAGCACAGTGGCTGGTACCTGTAGGAGCGCGATAAATATTTGTTGAGTGAAGGAATGAATAAATCTTGACATAGTTTTGCAAGGCCAAATTGCATTCTTTCTGATTCCTAAGGTGATGCTCATTTCTAAAACAAATGCTCCCTAAGACCACAACCAAACAATAGCTACATCACTCTTGTCCCTCCTGTTCCAAGAAAAGACAGAACAGAGTGAGCTCCACTTCATCTTACGGAAAGCAGAGCGACAGCTCGCTACAGGAGCACAGACAAGATCTGTGATGCCGCCATGTGTATCCCCATGTAAATGGTCAGTGGGGATGGTGGATAGGGCTTGTTCTACTTGGACCTAAGAGCTTTCAGGTTTCCAAGCTTCCATTGTCTTTATCTTTAGCAAATAGGCCAGGATCACATGCAGAGGTGAAAAATCATGATCTGGATATTCTCAAACAAGGTATTTTAACAGAATTTTGTACAGAGTCCCCAAGGACTTAGTTGGAATTTGAGAAAGCAGTAGCTCAAGAGGCTCAGGGCCTGAGAAGTAGTGTATCAAGCTATACAACTGTCTATAAGCAATGCCACACGAGTTCTGCATTAATATATTAGAAAATAAGAAAGAGATGTTGGTTACACCCCAGCTGAAAACAACTGAGAGTACATTTAGTCTGCAAGCCCACTTCCTGAATCCTCTGAGAACTCTGAAGATTTAACTTTAAGCAAAAGTACCAGTGGTAAAAGACACAAGCAAGGCAGATTTCTGTATAAACCCCACCATCTCAGCAATTGCTGGGCAGGTTATAGACCAAATCAACTCATCCATGTACAGTGTTTGCAAATCCCTAGGCAATTAAGTTTAGAGTTTTATTATTTGAGTATGACATGATATTGTAACTGTAAAATAAAAAAGATCTGTTAACTGCATGAATACAAGTTACCAAGGCATGACACCAGATACAGGCATGAAAGACCAGAATAATGTTAGTGGCGGTGGGATACAAGGTGTGAAGCAGGGTCTACCCCACCACAACCCTCAACAGCTCCTCCACCTCAAAGAAGACCTCTTTCAAAATTTTGGATCCTCCCAGTTTGCTCCAACTTGTAACAGTTAACCCCGTTGATCTTGGGAATTTGTCAGCTGGTCCATGTAGCTTGGATTTTTCTGGTTTGTTTTCATTGCTACTTCTGTAACACGAAAAGGATTTTAAAAATTAAGAGCTGGGAGAATGCTCAAAAATGAGGGACTGTTTGTATTTTCACAGAGCACACAAAGCATAAAATATGTTTCTCAACAGCACAGCTTCTAAGGAACACAAATAGTTTTCCAGTCTCCTGAACGTTTGCTTATGCATTTCAGCATTCTTGTGATACCATTCAAAGGTTGTACTTAAGTCCTCCATGATTTAGGTGCACAACAGGAATAGGAAGATCACCTCTCATTTATTCTTGCTCCTTTTGTTATAGACTGGATGTTTCTATGTCCCACTCCCCAAATTCATCTGTTGAAATCGTAACCCCCAATACAATGGTATGGGGGGTGCTTTGGGAGGTGACTAGGTTATGGAAGTGGAGTCCTCATGAATGGGATTAGTGGCCTTTTAAAAGAGACCCCAGAGAGCTCCCTGGCCCCTTCTGCCATATGAGGACACAGCGAGAAGATGGCCTTCTGTGAACCAGGAAGAGGACTCTCACCAGACACCAAATCTCTCTGCACCTTGACCTTGGACTTCCAGCCCCTAGAACTGTGAGAAATAAATTTCTGTTGTTCGTGAACTACTCAGTGTATGGTCATTTGTTATAGCAGCCTAGACTAAGACACCTTTGGAATCAACAGCCAACACCATTGCAATTTTAGACTAGACAGTTAAAAGCATGCAGTGCTTAGGAAGAGGTGACCGTGGTGTTCTGCCCTAAACACAGATGCTGAGGCTCTGTCGTTGATCCAGTGTCAGGGCCTGTGCTGGGTACCGGGGATGTGGAAGCGAATAAGACAGACCTGTTCCCTGCTCCCAGGGAGCTCACAGTCTAGTAGGGAGAGCCAGACCGTAAAGTAGAAAACAAGGAAAGAAGATTTCGGGTTGTAAGGAGTGCTATGATGGGGATAAATAGGGAGGCGTGGGAAAAGTCATTGTGGAGAGGGGTGGGCTGTACTACTATGGAGGGTCAACATTTTCCATATGAATAAGACAGCCTTGCTCTGAGAAGTTTTCAGTGTAGTGAGGGGAACAGACTACAAACAAGTAAACAAAAGAATTACCCTAATTGGAGGTTACGATGAAAGACACAAAGCGTGGTCAGAGAAAGCCTCTCCCAGGAGGCGCTATTTCCGCGGAGGCCCCATGGGTGAGAAGGAACTAGCCAAGCCCAGAACGGAGGAAAGAACATTCCAAGCAGTGGGAACAGAAAATCTAAAGTCTCCAAGATGGGAAAAAGCTGGTCATTTCCAGAAAGGAGGCCAGTGTGACCTAGTGAACAAAAGGCAGATTGGAAGAAAAGGAGGCTGGAGAGACAGATAAGGGCCGGCTCCAGCCCACGCTGAGGAGCAGGGTTCTTATTCTAAATGCCCTGAGCAAAGAGAAAAGTTGCTTGCCGTCTACTGTTCCTTGGCCTTCTGGTCCAGACTGGTCTCTCTCTCTCTAAACTTTCCTCGGGCAGATGGGTACAGGTTGTCAGTGAGAAATGTGAAAAGTCTCAAAGCATAATAAATTAGCCTCGGCTTCAAAAATTTCGCAGATGTCCAACTAAACATTTGAATACAGTGGTAATATGCAGACCTCCTCTTGGGGATTATTATGACCAAGTAACCTGGTAAAGCAAGTGGAGCTTGAGTCCATTCCTCCTCCACTTTCTCTAAAATGGTTAAGGATGGTGTTCTTGACATGGAGTAGTATTTGTTAAGTTAGTACTGCCTTCCTCTGCTAATAAGTAACTAGGGTAGTAGTTTGGTCAGTTATGTGCTGCCTGCTTCCAAAGAGGATGTGATATGGGTCATGTAAGTCCATGTATTATACCAGGATAAAAAAAAAATCAATAAAGTTCATGACTGAGGGAAAATACAAGTAGGAAAAAAAGTAAAAACTGAGAGTCAAGGTAAAACAGCATGCTGAAATGCTACAAGTGGGTCTCAAACCTCCATCTGGGCTGCCTGGTGGACAAAGGACAGAAGGAAGCAAGACCAAGTTCGTATTGTAGAGAGAAACCATAGTTTGGCTCAGGATAAGCCCAGCCTTTCCTGGTATAGACGCCTGAGAGAAATTTCTCTCGTGGGTCCTATTAGATTGGGGACATTGTGCTGAAGTGGACCTAGGTGTTTTTTCAAAAGCAGCTTTATTGATGCGTCATTTACATGCTGTAAAATTCACCTGTGTTAACTGTACAGTTCCCTAAGTCCCTATATTTTCTTAGAGACTTCTACATAAGAACACCTAAGGAGGTTTGTAATCGGAGAACAAAATTATTATCTTTCCTTCAAATAAAGTGATTCATGTGAGTAATCATACTCTCTCCTAGCAAGCAGCTCTACAATTGTTAGCATAGTCCTTCAAATGACTAATCCTAAAGATTATAGTATTTGTTTCATTTTATAAAATGGAGAGCTTAAGAAGCAGGGAAATTAAACAATTTAGCAGAAGTCAGACATTTAGCCAGGGCTAGACTTCAAAACTGGACTGTTACACAAGTCATATTCTAATTCTAATTGCTTAATATGGGTTGATTTTCCCTGCTTACAGATGGCTACTCTTGTAGTGTGTTCATCTCACTCAATTGAAGTCCGGAAATGTGAAAGGGCTCCAGGAATTCAAACACCCTTCAGGCCACATTTCAGATTGCTAAACACAGATTAAGTGTGAGTAATACACTCCAATGCTATAAATAAAGACATAAGATGTTTGCTCTTTTATTTTTGGAGCAACGTATGAAAGTTTGTTTTGAACCTTGAAAAAGTAGGTAGAACATGCCATCGCATTGGTCCAGAAATCAGTTTCTTGGAACTTTGGTTAATGGCATGTGGCCCAACAGGAATGTATAGATAATTGCTCACAAGCAGAAAGTGAAATACGAAGATATTGTTGCAAAAGACCTTGCTATTTTCCAGAATATATTAACAGAACTATAACATGCAGTCCAAAACATTTATAAATTAATCCTCTTTGTTTATCCAGCATTTTTAAACTCCTTGTAAAGTATTCTACAGAGCCAAGCAAGGATTTGACCATTTTGGAAACTGCAGTCCCAGAGCAGGACATGTGTTTGATCTCTCCAGACCCCAGCCAGCACAGACTAAGAGCTGGAAAGGGACAGGGAGGTCACAAGGTGCTTGCTGGGATCATCTGAGAACCTAGCACAGTTCTGAATCAGTAATTAAATTTTAATCTGAAGACAGTGGGGAAGGGAAACAGTATTTTATTTTCTTCTTGCTTGTGCATTAAAAAAACCCTTTTTGTTATGTATTAAGTGTATAGGTTGGTGAATTCTCACAAGCTGACCACAACTGTGTAACCAGTCACTCATTTCCAATGGAGGATTTTTTTTCTTTTTTTTTTTTAACATTGTTTATTGATTTATAATCATTTTACAATGTTGTGTCAAATTCCAGTGTTCAGCACAATTTTTCAGTCATTCATGGACATATACACACTCATTGTCACATTTTTTTCTCTGTGAGTTATCATAACATTTTGTGTATATTTCCCTGTGCTATACAGTGTAATCTTGTTTATCTATTCTACACTTTTGAAATCCCAGTCTATCCCTTCCCACCCTCCACCCCCCTGGCAACCACAAGTCTGTATTCTCTGTCTGTGAGTCTTTCTGTCCTGTATTTACGCTTTGTTTTTGTTTGTTTGTTTGTTTTTGTTTTTGTTTTTTAGATTCCACATATGAGCGATCTCATATGGTATTTTTCTTTCTCTTTCTGGCTTACTTCACTTAGAATGGCATTCTCCAGGAGCATCCATGTTGCTGCAAATGGCATTATGTTGTCAGTTTTTATGGCTGAGTAGTATTCCATTGTATAAATACAATGGAGGATTTTTAACAAAGGAATAAGCAAAAATGAGTAAGACCTGCCCTTTGTGCTGGAGGAAGGCATAGTTCAATAGGGGAGACAGATGGTAAACAAAATGATTACATTATAATCCACACGCTGGGTGTTCTAATAGAATTGTGTACATGGCACCTAGGGACAAGGTGGGGAAAGTGGCTCACTTTACTGTGACTTAATGAAGTCCTCACAGAGGAGGGGAGATTTGACATGAATCTTAAAGGATAAGAGCTCGCCAGGTGGAGAAGCGTGGAGGAAAAACTTTGCATGTGGAAAGAATAGTATGGAAAAGGAATATACACACACGCGCGCGTGAGGCACTATGCTATATGTCAGAAATTAACAAACATTGTAAACCAACTATACTTCAATTGAAAGAATAGTATGGATAAAGGCAAATTTGGAAGAAATGTGAGAAGGACAGTGCTGTAGGAGCCCTGGGGGCATGAACATTCCTCCGTTGACCCTACAGCCCTCTCCATCAGATACTTTTTTTCCTGACCCTTTTACAGCCCAGCTTCTCCGAAGAATCATCTTCTTACACTGCCTTGTCCTCCTCAGCACCCATCCACTCCTCAACCCATTCCAATCCATCTTCCAGACTGTACTTTACTGAAACCACTCTCCCTGAGGCAGCCAACTTCCATGTTGGCAAGTCAAAGGAACATTTTTTTTTCAGTCTTTATATTATTTTGTCTCTCAGTGATATCCAGAAGTCAGTCATTGTTTCTTAGAATAATCTCTCTTCTTGGTTCCTGTGACATCTCACATCTGGAATTTCTTCAACGTTCTCCATCAGTGTGTTTTGCTGGATCCCCCTCTTTCTCTATTTATGCAAAGAGTAAATAAGATAATACATGAAAAGTGCTTAGAATAGTTCATGGTAAATAGTAACTTAATAAATAATATCTATTATTATTTCTGATCTTCTGATGGCATCTTTTTCATTTTTCCAGTCCTCCTATTGATTTATTCTTATTTTAAGTTATTACCCAATTTCTAAATATCATTATTCCTCAGGACTCATACTTTAAATACTATCCATAATTGTGAATCACAAATTTCCGTCTCTATCTTTCTTATCCACTGTCTTTCTTATCCACTGAGCCCTTTTTTTCAGATGGTAGCCAGAGTATTCTTTTTGAGACCTATATATCATCATATTTACTGGCGAAATATTGAGTACTTTTTCTTAATATTGGTAACAAGGCAAGGATGTCCACTCATCACTTTTATTCAACATCATACTGGAGGCCCTAACCAGTGCAATAAGTCAAGAAAAAGAAATAAGAAGTATATAAATTAGAAAGAAAGAGGTAAATTTTTTATTCAGATAACATAATTGTGTATAGAAAAATATCTAAGGAATCTAAAAAAATCATTAGGGCTAATAAATTAAGCAAGGTCACAAGACACAAGGCCAATATACAAAATTAATTGTATTTCTATACACTAGCAATGAAAAAGTGGGAAATGAACAATTAAAACACATTATTATTTATGATAGCATCCAAAAAACTTCAAACACCCAGAAAAAAATCTAATAAAAGGCATTTGAGCTCTCTAGACTAAAAAAAAAAAACATTGCTAAAAGAAATTAAAGAAGACCTAAATAAATGGAGAGGTACATCATGTTGATGGATTGGTAGAATCAATATTATTAGGATGTATGTTCTCCCCAGATTGATCTATGGATTTAATGCAGTCCCATTTATAATCCCAACAAATTTCTCTTGTAGAAATTGTCAAGCTGATTCTAAAATTTATATGAAAACGTGAAGGACCTAGCCAAAACAATTTTGAAAAAGAAAAACTTTGGATGATGCACACTGTCTGAATTAATACCTACATACTCTAAATCTACTGTGTGGTATTGGCATAAAGATAGACAAATAGATCAATGGAACTGAGTAGAGAGCCCATTTTATATATATTTGATTTTCAACAAAGATGCAAAGGCAACTAAATAGGGAAAGGACAGTCTTTTCAACAAATGGTACTGGGAACAGACAGATATTCTTAAGAAAAAAAAAATGAACCTTGACCCCCTACTTCACTGCTTACTTAAAAATTAATTTGAGATGCATCATGTACCTAAATGCAGTTAGATATAGTTAAAAACTATAACGCTTCTAGAAGAACATATGGAAGAATATTTTCATGATCTGGGGATAAGCAACAGTATTTTAGATGAGACATAGAAAGCACTGACAAAAAAGAAAAAATAAGGATAAATGAAACTTCATCAAAATTAAAAATTTATCATCAAAAATCACCATTAAGAAAATGAACAGTCAAGCCACAGATTGGGAAAAATATTCACAATACATATAACTGATAAAAGACAAAAGACAAAAAAACCCAACAGAAAAATGGGCTAAAGACTCAACACTTTACAATAAAAGGTAGATGAAGGGCCAATAAACACATGAGAAGCCTGTGGGGGTGGGGAGGGTATAGCTCAGTGGTAGAGCACATACCTAGCATGCACAAGGTCCTGGGTTCAATCCCCAGTACGTACATCAAAAAAATAAATAAGTAAAACTAATTACCTCCGCCTGCAAAAAAGATAATAACACTAAATAATAAATTAAAAAAAAAGAGTTCCAGAGGCTTTAATTGAACTCCAGTTAGAATATTTAAAAAAAGAGTTCTCAATATTATTAGTCATCAGGGAAATGCAAACTAATTCTGCAATGAAATACAATTTCGTGCTCTCTAGAATGGCTAAAATAAAAAAGATTGACAGCATAAACTGCTAGCAAAGATGTGGAGCAACTGGTAAACTCATGCACTGCTAGTGGAAATATAGAATGGTAAACCACTTTGAAAAGCTATGTAACATATCCTTATAAACATATATCTTCCCTATGACCTAATAATTTTACTCCTGAGTATTTATCAAAAATAAATATAAGCATATGTCTGCAAAAAGACTCAAATAAGAATGCTTACAGCAGCCTTATTTATATAGTTAAAAACTAGGGGTGGAGGACCAAAATATACATCCACCAACAGGAAAAAGGGAGAACTGTGGTAAATTAATACACTGGAATATTAATCTCCAGTAAAAGGGACAAACTACTGATACATGCAACAACATGGTTGAATCTCAAAAATATGGCATTGAACTTAAGAGTATACACCATATGACTTCATTTATATGAAGTTCAACGACACACAAAACTAATCTATAGGATAGAAATCAGAACATTGGGTCGGGGAGGGGCATGGAAGAACTTTCTGGAGTGATGGAGATGTTTTATGTCTTGATAGAGGTATTGGCTATGCAGAGGTATATAATTCACTAAACTTAAATTAATAAATTTTTATAAACTAAAAATGAAATTAAAATTCAATCAGAATAAAAAAATAAAGCCCTAAAGCCTGAAAAAACAACAAAAAGACTTCATATATCCAGCTACTTCATTGACATCACTACTTGGATGAGTACATAAGCATCTCCAATGAAACTCAGATATTGAAGGGTGCTCTCAAAATCCTTTGACACCACGAAGGAAATAAAAGAAAGTCACGTGATAGAAAGTGGCTGGACTAAGGAGTGTTTTATACAAGTACCGCGTGCTAACCAATTGCGCCACTGGAGCTTCTAAGGAGTGTTTTAAATTGAGTAATTAGGAAGCCGTGCAGTGAGCTCAGGGGAAAATGTTCCAGACAGAGGGATAGCAAATACAAGGACTCTAAGATAGGAATGAGTTTGGCACATGCCCGGAACTTAGTGAGCAAAGGGAAAGTGGTGGGAGATGATGTCAAAGAGGTAGGGCCATATAGACCATGGTGGCGGGCTTGGAGTTTATTTTGTGTGTGTGTGATGAGAAGCCACTGGAGGGGTTTAAACAGGCCCAAGGCATGACTTGCATTATTTAGGATCACTCTGGCTGCTCTGTGGAGAATAGATTTGGGGCATTGGGAAGAGTAGAAGCAAAGTGACCAGTCAGAAGGTGTGTTGGTTATTCCCTTTACCTCTCTACCTCTTACCCCATTTCATTATCAGCCTTTCCCTGACCCTGAAAGCTGATCCCTGTAGACAGCATCCCCAAGGCCCCTTTGCTGGCTGATTTCTGGTTGAGTTCAGGCAATGGGAGTTCTGGTGGGAAATCAGATGTGGAAGCAGAGAGCTCAGGGCACTCATTACCACTCCCCCTGTCCCCCCTAGGCTCAGTCAACCTAGGACTCTTGTACAGGACTTTGAATCTGGAGCCAGTGCTGCAAACAAGCAAGGGACAGTTCCAAATTCCTTCTAATGGCAGCATCCAAGTGGTCATTGGTGGTGGTTGATGATGACAGTCTCAGGATGCATTGTCCAGTCCGTTCCTGGGGTGTGAGCTTGGCTGGGACGCTGACCCCTGAGCATCCCGCAGTCTCAGACAGTGTCTAAGCCTGGCTCACCAGCCTTCCTGTCAACTCTGCTACCTGATTTCCTGCCACTGAATTCCTTTTCTCCTTAGGTTAACCAGAGTTGGTTTCTGTTGATTGCAGCTAAGAACTCTTTTAGCACAATACCTTGAACTTGGTAGGCAGTCAACAGATTTTTGCTAAATAAGTGTCTGAATAAGTTTCCTCCCAACGAAGTTAGTAAGGTGTCCCATGCTTTTCCACCATGGCTGCCATGGTCTAATGAGGAGTATTATTTTTCGTTAATTAACAGCTTTCCTTGGAGTTTTCAGAGGACAAAGAAACAAGAGGTCAGCAGCTGAAGTAACTGTCACCCTAATCTAATAGGAATAAACATATTGACTCATGGGTGAAGTCAGTTTCCTTCTTAAAATGGCATATGGGAATCATTATTCATGGGGAGGGTTTCTTCTCTGGACCCTCCAGCATTTAAGGATGCTCCAGATCAAACCCCCCCCCCCCAATTCCCCGTATTTTAAACAACAGTTCTAGAACCCTGTGAATTCCTTCTTGTAAGATATGTAGCCACAATGAGGGCAAGGATACTTTCGTCCTTTGCAACTAGAATAAAGAGATCACATTTTACTTTTCAAAACATCTCAAGGTAATTCAATTCCTCTCTCCCCTCCAATGTTTCTAAATGAAAGTCAACTGTTGTCTTTGAAGAGACTTAAAGAAATGATTGAAACAGCTGGAGTCTAAATCTGCTTTGGCAAAAACAAAAAAAAATGTGAAATTATCCTACACTGTTCTATTTTATATTTTATTGATTTTGAGCTGCATCAGGGGCCATCTGCTGGGGCTCCTGTAAAGAAACCAATTTTCTGTCTACAGATAGTTCCAAAGCCAAAAAGAGGCTGGCTCCTCAGCTGTGGTGTGAACCCAGTCCAAGACAGCACGCGGTCAGTGGGTGCTCTAGCGGATGAAAAAATGGAAATGTCAGCAGCTGGAGAAATATGTTCATTTTGAAAGGATCACTACATCTGATGCTAGGTCCTGTCTATTCCATCTTAGTAGCTCTCTCATGCCTGTACCCTCCTTTCCATCCTTATTTAGTCTTAGCTGATGCTTCTTCAATTTTAATACGACATCAGTCACCTGGGGATCGTATTATAAAGTGCGTTCTGATTGCACAGGTGTGTAGTGGAGCCTGAGATTCTGCACGTGTGACAAGCTCCCGGGTGATGCACATACTGCTGGTCTTGGACCACACTTTGAGTAGCCAGGGTCCAGGCCACCGTAATAAGTCTCACCTGGATACTGACAGCAGCTTTCTAACTGGTCTTCCGGCTCCAGGCTTGATCTGATTTTCAACTGATTCTTCGTAGAGAAGCTAGAAATGATTGGTTTAGAAGCTAATTGTAGATCTGTAGCATTCTCCCCTCTCTCTACTTAAATTCCCCCAATGGCTTCTAATGTTCTTAGAATACCATCCAGACCCCTTACTGTGGTGCTGATGGTCTCTATGCCTACATGCCTCCAAACACCGCTCTCCTCTCTGGCAGAGCGCACTCTGATCCTCCCACGTTGCTGCTGCTCGCTCACCGCTCCTTTCCTTGCAAGACTTGATGGGACTTCTTCTGTCGGGCCTGCTCTCTTCTGTCTGCCAAATGAATGATTCTCTGGCAAGCCTTTGCCTTCACTCCACAGCTCCTGCCTCCTTCACAGGAGGAGGACCTCTCCCTAGGGGTACCCACAGAACCCTGAAACTATCTCTACCACTGGCTTTACCAAACTGCATTTAAATTGTTTACTTGGTTATCTCCTAGTACTACATTTTGAGCTTCTTAAAAGTATGGGCTTCCTTCCTTCTTTCTCTCCCTCCTCTTCCTTTCCCCTCCACCCCTTCCTCTCGCTCTCCCTCGCTCCCTCCATCCTTCCTTCTCTCCCCGACTTCTTCCTTTCTGTCACACAACTATTGAACTTTCTAAGATCTCTGGTCTATAGGACTTCACAGCACTGTATAATCTCCTTGGATAATCCTTCCCCCACCCTCTAGACCTGGAAACTCCTATTCATTCTTCAGGATTCTGTTCAGATGTTACTTGCTCCAAGAAGATTTTATTAATAATTCTTACTCCAACTCCACCTACCAGCCAGACTAGGGGTCCCTAAACACCCGGTAAAAACACTGCGTAACACTGAATACACTGCGTTGTAATTGAAGGTTTACCACTCTACTCAGCTAGACTGTCTACTAATTCATTCATTCAACAAATATTTATTGGGCGCCTACTGTTCTAGGTACCAGGGATACAGCAGCTCACAAAGGAGACATCTCTGCTTCTGCTTCCTTGAAGATCACTTTTTAATGGAGGGAGACGTATACACAAATACACGTGTCAGGTGGTGATAAAGCCTTTACATGAGAATAAAGCTGATTAGGGCGACAGAGAGAGGGACGGGGAGGTGCCTGTTGAGGGTGGTGAGGAAAGGAGTCTTGGAGAAGATGCTGCATTTGGGGGGAAACCTGAATGAGGTAAAAGGGAGCATGGCATGCAGGTATCTGGAAGTGTTCTAGACAGAGGGAACAGCCAGTGCAAAGGCCATGAGAATGTATCATGCTGGACATTTTTGAGGAACAGCATGGAGGCCACAGTGGCTGGAACTGCACGAGTCAGCAGAGTGGTGGGCAGCATTGCTGAGCCTTAGAGCAGGACCACGTTCCAAAATAAAGAAGATTGTGGACTCAGGCTGACAGGGAGCTTCACTTATGTTCAATAGCCCACATCGACGTTTCGTGAGCCTCAACCACATTTGAGTCCCCATACTTGTCCAGAATCCTAGCCCTTCTCTCTTTTTTTTTTTTTAACATGTTTTTATTGAGTTATAGTCATTTTACAATGTTGTCATAGCCCTTCTCAAATGCCTCAGACCTTACACAGAAGAAAGAGAAAGTCAAATTAGGTGTGCATAAATTCTTGCACTGAAATATTATAAAGTATATCCAACAGGTTTGTTTTTAGACAATGGTGTCCTTGTCTCTTTCCAGGCAACCACTGGGGCGATACTCAAAATATTGAACAACTGACCTGATGCAGGTACCGATCCATCAGGATGGACGCCGCAGCGCATCGGGACGGTACTCACTGTGATCAGCCAGCACTGCTGTGCTGGTGTCTATTGGCAGCAGAGCAGTAGTAACTGATTACTAATCCTTCACATTTGAGTGGCTGCTTGGTTTTCAGAGTTTTCTTCATACTATTCGTATGATTTGGTTTCCACAATAGCACTGTGAGCATAGCGGGGCATGTTACCTCACACATAAGTGAACAAAATCAGAGGAGTTAGCTGACTTGCCTGAGATCACCCAGCTGTGTCCGTGTCCAGCGGATGCGGGCCTAGAACCCTTCTGATTCCTAGTCTGGTATTCATTCCCCTTTATCAGGCGGGGCCTGCGAGGCTAGACTTATTTACTTTGCAATGAATGTAACATCCATGGAAGATTAGGGCTGGACATGTCTTCAGGAAGCTGAGAGGAGGAGCCAGGCCAGTGATCAAAACCCAAAATGCCTCTGGGAGCTGACAGGTGAACTGAGAGTGCAGCCACCAAGGGGAAAACTGAGAGCGAGGCGGAGCCTGCGCTGATCTGGAAAGCACGTGTCTCACCTACAGGTGCCTAAAATCAACTCTTTTATAACACTGAGTTATCCAAACAAAACGATACTCAGCCCACAGGACACCCACGTGCACCCTCTGATATTCCGAGTCTCTCAATGACAGACGACACAATTGAGAGGCCAGGTAATTCCACCAAAGTCAAACAGCTTGTTACCGACAGGTGAGGTTAGAGGACAAACTAGTGGTTACCAGTGGGGAGAGGGAAGGGGGAGGGGCAAGATAGGGGTAGGGGATTAAGAGGTACAAACGACTATGTATAAAACAAATAAGCTACAAGGATATATTGTACAGCACACAGAATACAGCCACTATTTTATAATAACAATACATGGAGTATAATCTATAACAATTTTGAACTACTATGTTGCACACCTAATCTCATATTCTAAATCAACCATACTTCAATAAAAAATACATTTAAAAATGTTACAGTGCTACAAAACAGAAACAGACTCATAGACATACAATACAAACTTGTGGTTGCCAAGGGGGCGGAGGGTGGGAAGAGATAGACGGGATTTCAAAATGTAGAATAGATAAACAAGATTATACTGTATAGCACAGGGAAATAAACACAAGATCTTATGGTAGCTCACAGCAAAAAAGAATGTGACAATGAATATATGTATGTTCATGTATAATTGAAAAATTGTGCTCTACCCTGGAATTTGACACATTGTAAAATGATTATAAATCAATAAAAATGTTTAAAAAACAAGATTATACTGTATAGCACAGGGAAATATATACAAGATCTTATGGTAGCTCACAGAGAAAAAAATGTGACAATCAATATATATATGTTCATGTATAATTGAAAAATTGTGCTCTACCCTGGAATTTGACACATTGTAAAATGATTATAAATCAATAAAAAATGTTAAAAAAAAAAAAAGAAAGTTCAAACATACAAAAAAAAATGTTACAGTGCTAAAAAAAAAAAACCCAAACCTGAGCTGGTCTCGCTCTCCAGCCAGTCCCCTTCCCATCATTAGCCCCAGGCTGCACTTGGCCCCACGGTACCCTGATAAGTCACCCTAAGGCAGCAATGAGAGACAATGGCTTAGGGTGAATTAGTACAGCCAGTTGGGTTGGTTATTAAGCCAAGTCAAGGATTAAATCTCTTTATTGCCAAGTCATTAGGGAAGGCAATATAACATCATGAAGAAGAGTTTGGGATCTCTCGTAGAGACCTGGGTTCAAATCCTGACTGTGTGACTTGGGGAAAGTTACTTATCTTCTCTGTGCCTTACTTCCATCCTCTGAAAAAATGATTATAGTATTAGTCTCTACTTCCTAGCACTACTGTGAGGATTAGAGACAGTATAAGCAAAGTTCTTAACACCGTGTCTGGCATATGGTAATTCATCATAAATGACAGATTTTGAAAATAATCATAGACAAAAAAAAAGATGCATCCCCTGTGAGCATTCCTTGGCAGTCTGGACTGTTTCTATGCTCCAGGTCTGGCTGGAGTTCAGAGAAGAGAAGGGTGAGGAAGGAGAAGAAAATCCTCTGAGTCAAATGGTGTTCCCACATGTTAATGTACACAGCCACCATCATCAGATTATCTTCATGTAAGCAAGAGCTTTTTTTAAAATATATTTTACCTGTAAATGGTGGTTACTTGGCAGGGCTATTTTGTGCTGGACCAGGAATTAATTGATAGGAACAGTATAATCATGGAATAGACAAACTGGAGCCAATATGTAGAATTGGGGGTGTCAGTCAGAAAACTGTAGGAAGCCAAAAATACACTGGGAATAAAGCACAACCACTGAGAAACCGGGACAGATTCCTTATCACTTGTTCTGCTCAACATTTCATATCAGTAACTGGAAGAAAGACTAGAGGGCAAATTCACTGACTTTGAAAGGGGCACACAGCTTGGGAGGGATGGTTGAACACCCTGCATGCCAGAATCAGGTTTCAAAAAGACCCAGAAAGAAATCTGATTTCCTGGTCCAATCAAGATGGAAAAGCCTCTCTAACAACGAAAAAACCATGGACATAAACAAACATATGAAGACTCGAAAAGGTGAAAAGAAGAAGGCGGACTTGGCTAGAGACCTCAGGACTTCCAGAATGACAAGGCAGTGCATTCTCTGGGTTTCCCGTTGCCTCCCGTGCAGCCGGGACGGGGGCTGGGAAAGCCTGTATCCAGGAACCACCAATAGGCACAGACAAGAAAATCTCCATGAAGGCCCTGCTCTCCTGATACAAAGGACCAGAGAAAGGTGGCCTAATGGAACAGAAAACCTTTCTGACAACACCTGCCTGACTCCAGCTAAACACCAGTCTGTGTGTCTATGCCTCCACCTGTACCACACTGACCTGATTACGGCAGCTACACAGTAAGCCTTACGCTGGGTGGCAGAACGATCCCTCCCACTTCAGTCTTTTTCAAAAATTATTTTAAGCTCTTCTAAGGTCTTGCCTTTCCATTTCAATTTGAATGGTGCTTACCTTACTGATCTGAGACATTTCCTCTTTTTTAATGTATGAATCTACTGTAATAAATTTCCCTTCAGCACTACGGCAGTTGTGTGCTGCAGATTTTAATGTGTTGTACTTTCATTGTCATTTTGTGCAATGTTTTATTTGATTTCCCTTGAGCCTCCTTCTTTGACCCATGGATTATTTAGAACTATGTTGCTTAGTTCCCAAGTGTTTGGAGATTTTTCTGTTATCTTTGTGTTCATTTCTAGTTTCTAGTTGGTTTATAGTTTGATTCCGTTGGGGCTGGAGAACACTCTCTGTATGATTTGAATTCTTTTAAATTTGTTGAGGTTTGTTTTATGGCCAGAGATCGAGTCTATCTTGATGAGTGCTCCACGGGCACTTTAAAAGTAGATGTAATCTGCTGTTATTGGGTGGAGTGTTCTATAAATGTCGATTAGATACTGATGCTTAATGATGTTGTTGAGTTCTTCTGTATCCTTGTTGATTTTCTATCTAATTTTTCTATCAATTGCTGAGAGTAGGATATTAAAGTCTCCAACTGCAATTGTGGATTTTCTATTGCTTCTTTCAGTTTTATCTGGTTTTGCTTTGTGTATTTTGAAGCTCTGTTGTTTGTTGAATACACATTTAGGGTTACTGTGTCTTCTTGGTGGATTGATCCTTTTATTATTATGTAATTTTCCTCTTTTACCTGGTAAGTTTTTGTTGTTTGTCGGAAGTCTACTTTATATGATGTTAATATAGCCACTCCTACTTTCTAAAAAATTAATGAGTGTGCAATATATCTTCTCCTATCCTTTTACTTTCAACCTACTTATGCTGTGTTTGAAGTTGGTTTCTTGTAGAGCGCATACAGTTGGGTTATGCTTTTTAATTTACCCTGCCATTCTCCTTCTTTTAATCGATATATTTAGATTCAGTAAATTTAATATAATTATTGATATATTAGGACTTAAGTCTGCCACTTTATTGTTTTCTTTTTTTCTTGCTTTCCTGTGGACCACTTGAACATTTTTTAGAATTACATTTTAATGTATCTATATTCGAAAAATGAAGAGGATAAATTATCCTACCAACATTCTCTTTGTGATGCCATATGAATTCTCTAAGATGATACAGGCTTTCTCTCCAATGCTCCTGACTTCTTCCTGATACCTCCCTGGCAGAATCTTTGTTTCTATCAACAGTCTGTCCAAGCCAATGTAGGATTTTTCTATAATGCTTTTCAAAATTTTTCCGGCCTCCACTCATTACCCACATCCAAAGTCATTGCCACAAATTTAGGTATTTGTTACAGCAGCACTCTCCTGGTACAAAATCTGTATCAGTAAGGTTTCAGAGAAACAGAACCAGTATAAAATATATGTTGAGGTTTATTGCAATAAATTGGCATATGCAATTGTGGGAGCTGCCTGGAAAAGTCTGAAATCCACAGAGGAGACCAACAGGAAGGGCAGTCTGGGATTCTCGGCCATGAGCCAAAGCTACTGTCCAGAGGCAGAATTTCTTCTTCAGGGAATCCCTGGCTCTGCTCTCAAGACCTTTCAACTGATTGAATCAGGCTCACCCAGATGATCTAGGATAATGTCCCTTACTTCAAGTCAAATGATCATGGACTTTAATCACATCTACAAAATACTTAGAAGCAACACCTAGATTAGTCTTTGATTGAATAACTGGGAACTGTAGCCTAGCCAAGGACATATTAAAATAGCCATCACAGACCCACATCACCACATTCACCTTTAAAAATTGTTTGACAGCATATACTAAAGATAAACATACAAGTCCTTTATGACTGAGCAAGTTTTACACCTAATATAAATCTACTTATCTGCCAAAAGTCATGTACAAGAATGTTCATAACAGCATTTATTTGTATTAGCCTGAAATTGGAGACAACTCAACTTTCCATCAACAGGGGAATGAGTTAATAAATAGAGGTGCGTGCATTCAATGTACTACTACTTAGCAATGAAAAAGAATAATCTACTACTATATGTACCAGTATAAATGAATCTCACAGACATAATGGATGAGCAAAAAAGCCATTCACAAATGAGTATATTCTGTATGATTTCACTTATATGAAGTTCAAAAACAGGCAAAACTAATCCTGTTAGAAAACAGGATAGTAGTTACCTTGGGGTGGGAGTTATTGACTGGGAAGAGGTACAAGGGAGCATTCGGGGTGCTGGTAATGTTCTGTTTCTTGATATGAATGGTGGTTACAGGGGTGTGTGTGTATGTGTGTGTGTGTGTGTGTCTTTGCACGCACATGCAAGTAAAGATCAATCAAGCTGTACTGTTAAGACCTATGCACTTAAGTAATATCTTAATAAAAAAATTAAAATAATAAAAAGATTCAGACAGGCTAGGAGAATGAGTTGAAACCAACAAAATGATCTTTAATGTCTAACAATTTAAAAATAGAGCATGAGAAATAGACTCACAGACAGAGAATACAGACTTGTGGTTACCAGGGGGGTGGAGGGTGGGAAGGGATAGACTGGGGTTTCAAAATTGTAGAATAGACTACACTGTATAGCACAGGGAAATATACACAAAATGTTATGATAACTCACAGAGAAAAAAATGTGACAATGAGTGTGTATATGTCCATGAATAACTGAAAAATTGTGCTGAACACTGGAATTTGACACAACATTGTAAAATGATTATAAATCAATAAAAAATGTTAAAAAAAATAAATAAAAATAGAGCATGAGGAAGACCTGATTTGGCACCATGGAGAAACACTTGGGGGCTTCAGTTGACCACAAGTTCTATATGATCAGCTATATGACATGGCAATTTTAAAAGTGCATGTAATTTAAGGGGCTTTAGCAGAAGCAAAGTCTCTGTTATATTTCATCTTGTTGGTTCCAGCCCATCATTTTCAAATCTTTGTGGATCTTAATTCTGTCATGTAGGACAAAATGGGGTCAGAGATAGAACTCTTAACTAGGAAAATAAAGCCTTGGAATTATCTTTCTCACTAAGACAACAATCTAAAGTTGAGCAGAAGTCCAATGAGTTCTTTTCTTTGTGACTGGAATTAGATTTAGAGACCAGATGCAACACTTTTTGAAAGCTGTTGACAAATTTAAGAGGAACCAGAGGCCAAGAGTTAGGATGGTAATGAGAAGTAACTGTGCCATATATGGAAGAACTTGAGACAAACAACTAAGGAGGAACATGGAAGGGCTTTTATTTTGAATATTGGGAGGGCTGGTATATGGAAGAGGGCAATCTGTTCACTCCCGAGGGCAGAGGTGAACCTGCGGTAGGTATGATGGTGAAACTGACTTGGGTTCTGTATTAAGAAGGAGACGTCTGATGTCTGGGGCTCTGCAAAAGAAACAGAGCTGGCTGTCATGGGAGAGTTTAAGCAGTTGCTGCGTGACTTCGGGTTGGACAGTGCTCAGAGGACTCCTGCTGTGTGCTGCCTCTTTCCAGATGTACAGAAGCCAAGAATGGCACGGAGCAGAAGGAAGGTGAAATCTCAAAGATAACAAGACAGGAAACATGCTGACCCATGTTCAGTCATTATTATCCATTTGCAATCTCTTAAAAGTGGTCAGTAAGGATGCCGGTCAAGGTAAAGTATCACACATTTTAACTAGAAATGGACCAGAAATAGAAAGTAAGTTTTTTGTAACTCCCCTGAGGTGCCTCTTATAAGACCCAGCTAATGTCAACACCCAGCATCTTGTTTTCAGAAGCGAGACATCAGTTTCAGTTGCTGTCTAGACTCTAGTCCATTTACAGGGCCACCCATTTAAAAATCTTGCCTCTGTGAAGCAGCAGAGAAAACACCGTATGACTCTTTTGGGGAACATTCTCTTCAACTACACTCCTCTTGCCCCTCAAAAACTAAAGTCCACCTATGTAGAAAATCCACCAGATTTTTCTGCTCACAATAAAGTGATTTTGCTTTAACTGTATTTAATTTAGGAGAGTTGATATCAAATCTAAAGGATTATGGCAGCCAGTATTGGTCAATCTGACCCTGTCCAGAATGCAATGCTTATTTTTATTACACAGCTGCAAAAATGTTGTCACAAGTATCTGTGACTATCTATCAAGTACATAATGTTATTAAAACACAGCCTCTTACTAAAGCAGTACAAAATATTACATAAACAAATAAAGCTAGAAGCAAGCATATTTCTTTTGCTTAAACAGCAGTAAGGAAGCCACCGAAGCAAAGTGTGTGATGGGCTGGCAGGCAGCAGGGTGATAATTTCAGTGATGATATGACATGATAAATTGCCTCTGCTGTAGACAATTTTCACTCCAGAACAGAATTCATCCCCCACTCCCATCATATTGTTCTTTCCCACTGATGCGTATATCAGTTCTGTCAGCTCTGGAGCCTGAGCAGGACCAAGTTGGTCCTTTGCGGCTATAGCTCCAAAGATGCAAAACCAGGAAAGAAAAATAAACCCATAGAGCACAGCCTGCTTTTGGACAGCTTCTAAAATGTAAGCGTCATTATTTTGGTCCCATTTACATGTTGGCATTGAGAGTCCAGATACACCCGTAGCATAATACTCTTTTGAGACAAGGCAGCTTGAAAGGAGGCCAGAGCTGCCACACTGTGACCCTATGGAAGCCTGACTTGGAGTTCTAGCACCTACCAGATGTGTGAGTCTGAGCAATTCACTTCACTCTGCAGTGACTTTGGCTGATAATGATGTGTCAATGTGGGTTCATCAGTTGTAACAAATGTCCCATTCTGATGAAGGGTATTGACAATGGTGGGGGCCTATGCATGTATGGGAGCAGGAGGTATGTGGGAAATCTCTGTATTTTCCTCTGCATTTGCTGTGAACCCAAAACTGCTGTAAAAAATAGCCTTTCAAAAAATTCCAATAGAAGAATCTTAAAGTATTGCTTATACATTCCTGGGCCTATGATGTCTAGAAATTTTTGCTGGTACAACTGGAATTCTGATTGTATATCTCAGGAAGTCTCATCACAACCATGGAATTACATTCCAAGGAATACTCAAGGTTAGATTTTTATTAGGAATATTTTTATATTCCTCTTGGATGCTAGTACTGATCCACTGTTCAAGGGAGGAAATTTTGTCTTAACTTTGTACAGTTTCCATTTCCACTGCCTTCTAGAACTTTGTGCATTCCTTGCTAACCATCTTTCTGCATCTTTTTCATATATGGATGATAGATTAACTAGAGAGAGCAAGAGAGAGAGGGAGGGAGGGAGGATACAAATGGGAGGAGAAAACTTAGAGGCAGTGAGTATAGACAACTCTTTCAAGGAGCTTTAGTGTGAAATGAAAAAGAAAAATGAAAAATGGGGCAGTTGCCAGAGAAGGAAGTGAGTCAAGAGACCTGTATGATCACTGAAGGGGATGATCTGGTAGAGCAGGAAATGGCAGATTTAGAAGAGAGGAGGGAACTGTCAGAGCTGTGTCTCTGAGTAGGTGATAGCAGGTGAGAATCTAGGGAGGAAATGGAAGAGTTACCCTTAGATAGAAAACAGATACCTCTTCCAATGTAACTGATATGCTTGTGGGAGCTTTGGGAATTCCTTTTTATCTGCGGCTAGCTTCTATTTTCTCAATAAAATAGGAAACTAGGTCACCTACTGAGAGTGAAAATGGGGGAAGAGATGTCAGAGGTCTGAGGTGAGAGGAGTAGATGGGACATGGGCTTCCACAGGGGTTGGAGAGTGAATGTTGAGGAAAAATAGTTTGGTTGCCAGGCAACTCCAAGGACCCACTTGTGGTTAGTGGTCTTGAATTTAAAGTGAGACCAGATATCATGGTTTTGTGTTTTCCTTCAGCGAGCATTCAGCTGCAGGTGCAGAGAGGGGAGAGAGGTGAGCTTAACCAGGTTTGGGGTTTTGCCAAGTAAGTACAGAGGTGTGAGAAGGGCGGGAGGTTGGAGCACATACAAGGGAGTGATTACAGTGCTGGAGTATGGAATGCAAACTCTGTAAGGAGGGGAGAAGGGGCATCAATGGGGTGAAGGACAGCGAAAAAATAGTAGGATCAATGGATGATAAGTCTCATGGGGTCAAAAGATAGTTGGGAGGTGGGGGAGGGTGTAGCTCAGTGGTAAAGCGCATGCTGAGCATGCACAAGGTCCTGGGTTCAATCCCCAGTACCTCCATTAAAATAAATAAATAAATAAACTGAATTACCACCCCCCAAGAAAACCCCCCAAAAAGCCAAAAACCAGAAAACGATAGTTGTGGGGGAGCTGGACAGATAGGAGGTGCTAGTCTCCTATCTAGCCTTGGAAGGAGACACTGAAAATTTGGGTAGAAAAACTAATGACAAGGGTCTATGGTGTGATCATGGAATTGAGCAGCCGAGGTAGGGGGGTGGGGTTGCCACAATCATTGGAGGAAAGAGGGTCAAGGAACTGAGAGGCTAGGGGTGGACACTGGAGTGGCCATGGACGTATTAGTAGAAGACATTGTGGTTGTGGTGGCAGCCCCAGCAGATGTTGTTGCTACTGGGGGGAAGGCGACAAGTGCAGCTCTGTTGGCAGTTTGGAAGTCTCCCATTCAGAGAACTCTTCTTGGAATCTTGGGTCCAATGAGCCGCTCTGGCAGCTGGCGCCTCCCCTTCCCATCATGTGCATCCCGTTACTCTGCTGTGTTTCTTTAATGCAGTCATCGCTGTCTGAAAAGATCATGCTTATTTAGTTATTTTCTTCCTTATTGTCTGCCTCTTCCACTAGAATCCAGACTCCATGACTCCATCTTGTCCCATGCTTTATTCACAGGGCGCCCACAGTGCACTTAATAAGAGGCAGTTGAAAAATCATGAAAAAAAGAACGAATGACTTTTATCATGAGTGTGCCGCCTTCTCAGTGGACAGGAGGGCCCTTTAGGAAATCTTTGGAAAGCTGGGTGAGCAGAATGCATTTGGGGAAGGGTGAGCCCATGTCAGCTGGTGTTGAGGGTTTCTGTGAAGGGGGTTTTTGTGAAGTGCAGAGAGAAACCAGTTGTGAGTCCTCAATTTTGGTAGTGTGGCCACTTTTTTTCTCCTTCGGGAGAGTGTTGGGTGTTATGTGTTGAATGAACCTAGAATTCACCCAAGTGAACCCTCCCGCCCCCACACAGCCCACTGAGGCTTCATTCTTCGTTCCCAGACAGCAGAGGAGTAACGCTACCTTGGGCAGCCCGCCAACCTGCAAAATGTTGCCTTTCCTCCGGGCTCTATCTCCACCTTTTCACATCCCCCTCCTTTTTTTTTAATCTCCACTGGCTCCAATAAGGCTGCCACAGCCCCTGGCCGCTACTGAAACAGCTCCGGTCAAGGGCACCCATGACCTCCTGCACCCGAGTCCACAGTTGTTCCATTGTCTCTGCCTCGGTGCTTGCCAGCAACATGAGACATCCTCCCTGAAACGCTTTCTTGTCTCAGCTGCTGTGGAGATACCTCGGGCTTACCCCATCTGACTAGCTACTCCTTCTCCTCTGCTTGACCTCTAAATGTGGCCATGAGGACATCAGGGCTCAGTCTCTGGTCCTCTCCTTGTCTCTGCCTTCATCCTGTCTCTGACTATTTCCCTTGGCTTTGCCTCCCCACTGGCATACTGGCATGGCCTCCACCACCACCACTCCATCCACCTGCTGACAGCTCTTCCCATGCCAGGACTCTTCTCTGGGCTCCAGACTCCCATATTTCCATCTGCCTGCTAGACGTTGCCTCAAACTCAAATGGCCAGAACAGAGCTATTCATCTTGCCTCCACCCCATCACCAGATCTCAGACTCTCTCTCACCCATCTCTTTAAATGGCACCAGCATAGTTTAGTTACTCTGGCCAAAAACCCAGGTGGCACCATCGATTCCTCTCTCTCCTTCACCCCCCTTCATTTGGAAATCCCTCATCAGGCCCTGTGAGTCTTACCTTCTAAGTATCTCATGACTCCGTCCACTTTGTCTCCATCTGCCACCCTGGCCAAGCTGACATCATCTCTCACCTGGATGGCAGGACTCATCGCCTAACTGATCTTTCTGCCTCTGCTCTTGCTCCCCCACAGTCCAGTCCCCCCACTGCAGCCAGTTCAAGGGTCTTTTCAAAGCATAAATTGGATTATGTCTCTCACCCGCTCAACACTGTTTAATGGTCCTTCCATTGTCATCGGAATACAAATCCCAAATCCACAACGTGTCCATGTTTACCTCTCTGGTCTCCCCTGCCACAACTCCTCCCCATCCTTCAAACTCTGTGAATTTTTCTTGGTCCCTCAGATGTGCTTATGCACTGGGAGCACAGGCCCTTCACATATGTTGTCCCTCCTTCTCCCCACCTCACCTTCACCCTGTGGACCTGGCTGACTTCTCATCCTTCATGTCACAGCTCAAATGCCACTTCCTCCAGGAAGCCTACTCTGACCCTCACACTCAGCCCTTGGTGTCCTTGGTCTGTTTCCAGAGCTCTCTACATACTCTTCTGGTCATAGCATTGATCTGACTGCATGGTCACTGCCTATTTTCTGTCTCTCCATCTGGACTAGAAGCTCTGGAGTGCAAGGACCTCTTGTCTTTTGTGCCCCTCTGTATGCCATGTGGCTAGCTCGTAGTAGGCTCTTTTCACCAGCTCATCCTTACACCAGAATATTCTTCACCCTCATCTTTAAAAGTCTGGCTGCTCATCCTTCAGATCTCAGGTTCAAGGTCATCTCTTCATGGATGCTGTCCCTGATCACCCCAGCAGAGCTAGCCACCCAGTCGCTCTATCATATCACCCTACTTTCATTCTGTGCATTGCACTCGCTGCTCTTGGATACTGTCCTTGCTTGTGTGTTTCCCTTCTGTCTGTTCATCACCTGTCTCCCCCAGCAGGACCAGCCGCTCCATGGGAACAGGAACCTTGGCCCGTTTTGCCCCACGTTGTAGCACAGCACCTAGGTTAAAGCTTGGCAAATAGTAGGCTGAATGTGGGCTGAATACATTTGGATGAATTGAATGAATGAACCAATGAGTGAATGAATGAATGAACGAACGAATGAATGAATGACTCAAATTCTCAAGCGGAAGCTGTAAACTAAGAGAGGAGCTTGTGTAGCCTCCTCACAGGCTGGGGCCTTAGATGGGCATCAGTGGTTCCCTAGGGACTGTGGCCTCCATTCTCCAGCATGAATTGCCTCGGGCACTCATGAGAGGAGGATGCTGGGGAAGGCTCTTTTTTTTTTGATTTCCAAATGGGGCAGATCTTTGGTATGGAAAGAGGGAAAAATAGCCTCCCAGGGCCCCCCCATGGCCTGCTAAAGGAAGGGGCTGCCAGAGGGTGGCTTCTCAGAACTTCTGGTAGGTGCTGGACGCTGATTAATTGGTGACAAGTAAGACCTGGTACACAGATGTCACATGGATAATCATGAATATCAGCCAACCATTGGCGAATGAAGAGACCTAGGGCAGGACTGAACTGCCTGGATGTCTAATGGCCCTTTTGAACAGTCTCAGCTTTGCTGGAGGGCAGTGAAGAGGACTATTGGCCAACCAGCCCTGCATTCCATCATTCCATCTCCACCCTGCCTCAAATTGTCTTCAACCCTCTCACCTCCCCGCTTCCTGTCCTCCACCCTCAGGCGGCCAACAGCAAGAACAGAAAGTCATGACTCCATCTCCAGAAGCTCTGGCTACAGGAACGTGTCCAACCTACTAAACTGAGCTCCTCACTTCTGTGAATACTAAGAAGCAAATGTAAATGGAGGCCTGGCCAAGAGAACTTCCCCCCTCACTCAGCATCAAAATCGAGGTTCTGAGCAGTCCCACAAACATTTCTGAAGCCACCTCCTTTCCTTTTTTAAAACTGCAAACTAAAGCACTCTCTCGTGAAGAGCCTCCTCCCCCCTCCCCCCTTGGTGGCGAGCCATGCCAGTTTGGACACCTCCCAAGGACCAGACTTTTTATGCCAGACTTTTTATGAACAAAGCACAAGTTCCCTCAAATGCTGCCTGATTGATGAAAGTCCTGTGGGATTCGACCCTTAGAGGATTCACACCCAAAGACCACTCGATTATTAAGCACTGTCAGAGTAGACACTAGGACCCAAAATGTAAAACCAAACGCCCCGAAGTCCCATTTGCTTGCTGTTTCATATATTGTTGTAGGTAATTCAGTGCATACGATGTGCCCTCCAGTCCAAGGGACCCTGTGTGATGTTGTCAAACAATAGAAGACATAATTCTTACCCTTGAAAGGGTCCAGGGGTGGAGGGTGGGAAGGGATAGACTGGGATTTCAAAATTGTAGAATAGACTACACTGTATAGCACAGGGAAATATACACAAAATGTTATGATAACTCACAGAGAAAAAAATGTGACAATGAGTGTGTATATGTCCATGAATGACTGAAAAATTGTGCTGAACACTGGAATTTGAAACAACATTGTAAAATGATTATAAATCAATAAAAAAATGTTAAAAAAAAAAAAAAGAAAGGGTCCAGTGGGGCCAGATCATCATATGTGCCAAGGCCACATGTGTTAATGAAGAAACCTGTAGTGCAGACACACATGGTGTGACCAGCATTCTCTCTCCGCACCACCTCTGGGGAGTGCGCTGAGCTCTCCCGGGGTCCCCTGACACAAAAGGCCTGACTCTAAAACATCAGGACCAGGCCACCCTCCTCACCCAGGGCTGTTTTAAATTCTGGTCCCTGGATAGCTCAGTGGTAGAGCGCATGCTTAGCATGCATGAGGTCCTGGGTTCAATCCCCAGTACCTCCATTAAATAAATAAATTAAAAAAAAATTCTGGTCCCTGGAACAAGAAAATCTCAGAAGATGCAAAGAGCGTCCCAGACAACCCCCGCAATGGAGTGTTTGTTAACGGAGAGTCAACTGGAAATGGCCAGCCCTACCCTGGAGGCCGGGCGGGGTGGGATGTGAATCCAGGAGGAATTTCCACTTGTGGCTCCAGCCTAATCCTCCCTGCTTCTCAGTAATCCACTGGATCACACTCCAGCACGCAAGTGCGTTTACTTTAATGAGAAGTAGAACGAAAAACCTGGATCTGAGAAAGTCCCCTAGGAGGCCCGTGCCTGAGCTCTAGCTGTGCGGAAGTCAGCGAAGCAACTGTGAGCTCAGGAAATGGAGACGTTTTGTGTGGGAGGCAGTGGCTCTTGGGGGTGGGGGAAAGAAAGAAAGGACAACAGAAAAAGCAACTTGCTTAACTGGTTATCTTTTTGCTCCAGGGCTGGCCACACACTATCCCTGTTCCAGAATGAGCTTAAAGGAAAATGAGAAAGCAGAAATGTGGAGCAATAAGTAGGCATTTCATGGTTTGCAGAAACCACCAAGCGCCAGACCCCACCCCCCGCCCCAGCACACCGCGGTCTGGAAGGCAAGCGGGACCACCAAGGGTTGCCATGCCTACTGCCTCCACTCTCTCCCAGCAACCCCCGGCCTACCCACAGCACACCACATCCCGGCACCCCCGGGACACTTTCCCATCCAAACTTGGCTGTGAGAAATGGAGCTGAGCAAAGGACGCCCTTAACCCTGAGCCCAGGCTGTTTTTAGCCGAATGGGTCCAATGTACCAAACCACAGTGAAATCCACTGTGAGCAAAAGAGATGGGGAAATGGGGGACAGATGGGGAAGGCGTCTGCAGTGGGGAAGCAGTCCTGAAAGAGGGAGGAGAGAGCTGCCCCGCTGAGTGTGTCAGGTTTTGAGAAATCAAATGGCCCAAGCGCAGAAAACCTGCAGCAAAATCCCCAGAGGTGTTTCCATCATGTAACCTTGCCTCCCAATGCCGTGGGTGAGGCCATCTTGCCTGTGAAGACCTCGTATGTGGAGCACCTTTTAGGAAATTACCTTCAGAACCTGCAGCCAATTCCTTGGGATAAACTGAGTGCTAGATTGAATTTTTTGAAAAAAAGAATCGGTCAACATTTGATCTATGGCCACGAGGCAGATGTTCCAACAAGGCTGTACTGCTTTGGGTCCAAAAAAAGAAGGTGAAGGGAGTTGTCTCAGGTGTCACATAACCTGGCTCCGAGGAGCAGCCCCCTCGATGGCCCGCGTGCTGGCAGCCGTGTCGGAAGTTGTGTGCAGTCTCCCGAGGGGACTTCTTGTAAAGGCAACACTCAGTTACTGAATGTCAAAGCTCTGATGTCATTTAAGAACTATGAAAGCGCTGATATGCTTGTTAAAAATCCATCTCTGCTTTTTTGTGGTGCCAGGTGTTTGGGGAGGAGGGCCAGGGGCTGGGAGAGGCCACTAAAGTCAGATGCGCTTTCCCTGAAGGCTTCAGGGCAGGGCTGGGCCAACTTTCTCTGTCAGGGGTAGAGAGTAGTTATCTTCGGCTTCATGGGCTATGTGGGCTTTGTCACACAGGCTCAACTCCGCCTTGGCAGCACCAAAGCAGACTGTCTGCAAACCAGTGAGCATGGCTAAGTGCCAATAAAACTTTATTTGCAGAAACAGCTCAGACCGGCTTGGCTCTGTGGGCTGGATTTGGCCCGCAGTCCAGAGTTGGTGACCTCTGCCCTCTGCAATGCCATCGCGCATTTGCAGACTTCTTGTTCAGCATCTCCCAACTTGCTGAAAGGTAAAGGGATAAGCTGAGGTCCCTAGATGCTCATCATCGCTCCTCTTCCACCATTCTCAGTTTAATCCCATGATGTCATTCTGAAATGCAGTGGGTCACTGACAGGGTCACATTACTCAGAGAAAAACAGGATGTTTGACACCTAAAATATTCAGAACAAGGCCAGAGCTCATTGTGGCAAAAATGCTCTTATATACTGGGAAGCAAGGGAAGAGGGAAGGGAGCGATGGGCGGCCAAGAGGGGACAGCCTCTTGCGGAGGAGGCGCCCAGGCAGGGCTCAGAGGACCGGCCTGCTGCCCCCGAGAGCACACCTCCCCACACAGCTGTCACTCCAGGGGACAGATGACTTCATTTCAGCTCCCCCCCCAAATAAAGGGGGTAATAATCTCTCACTTGGGAGAAATACCATATGGTAGATGCTTTGAAACATTGTAAGAAAAGTATAAATTACTTAGAGAGGAAAGCTACTTCCAAAAGGCACGACATTTGTCTAGAAAAGGATCAGGCAGTTCCTTTGAAATACCATAGCTTCCTAGAAAATCGAGTCTAAACCAGTGGATTAGGTAATGAGCGGGGCATTCTCAGGGCAAATCAGCAGGGAGATTTGTGTCTTGTGTTTACATACCTTTAGTGGAGCTCAAATCCCCAACACTTACTCGCAAAGCCCTCCTGTGACCTGGTCCTGCTGAAATCTCCAACCTCAACGCCCAGCACCCTCTGTATTGTACTCCAGGCTCCAAAGTGTGGAACACAATGACTTCTAATTCCCCAGAGGCCCAGGGCCATGGGGTTTTGTGCCTTGGGGCCTTTGTTCATGGGGTTCCTTGTTCTAAAAGTTCCCTCTTGCCCTTCAAAAATTCAGCCTTCTTATTATGTATAAAATCAATCAGCTACAAGGATGTATTGTAAAGCACAGGGAATGGGGCCAATATTTTATAGTAACTTTAAATGGAGTATAATCAATAAAAATACTGAATCACTCTGTTGTACACCTGAAACTAGTATAATATTGCCCATCAACTATACTTCAATTAAAAAAGGTCAAAATCAGCCTCCTTTGGCTGTTCCCCAGCCCTCCCAAATGTGTCCAGCACCTCCTCTTCTGTGCTCACTAGGCCTCTTGTACATAATTGTCCCACAGTATTTACCACTCTATCAAGTCATTTGTTTGATTATATGATTTCCTCCACCAGACCATGAGCTCCTTACTATCTGCTACATCTGGATCTCCAGAGCCGAGACGCTGCTGGGCTCGTGGGAAGAGCTCCATAAGCATTTGTGGAATTGGATGTCCAACAGTAGGGGCGCCGTGTTGCCAGGTGTTCTCCTTTGAACCAGAGCTACATTTCCCAGGGTTTGCTTAAGTTAGGGTTCTAGGTTAAGGTCTCTAAAACAACCATCTGTAGCCCTGGTTCCTCAGCATGAAGCTTCAGTCAACTGAGTCACTGACATAGCTCTTATACGGACTTCAACCCAACTTTACCCCAATGCACCAAGCCTTCCAGTCCAATTACTGAGAGTCTCCCCGCCAGCTCCCATCTATCCTTCAGCCTCATCTCAATGTCTGCTCTTCTGAGAGGCTTTCCCTGGCTCCCCAGTCTCGGGTAGGTCTCCCCATTACTATGTCTTGGCACATAGTTCTTTTGCTTTATATCACTCATCAGAATCTGTAATGATTTCTTACATTTCTTTCCTTCTTTGTTGTCTGCCTCTCACTGGAGGGTTAGCTCCACGAGGACAGGGGCTGTCTTATTCACTGCCATAGCGCTGGCCTAGAACAGGAGTTGGCATTTAGTTGGCATGGAGTTGGCATTTAAGCAATATCCATTGAATGAACGAGCACTGTGAGGTCTGAGCCACATAACACACCTGGACGCCTCCCACAGTAGCTGTCGCCTACAGGCAGACCGTAATGTTTGCTGATCGACCTCTCTTCAAACACACTAATCCCAGGAAACAGCTAGGATAATGAAGCCACATTTCTCACGCTCCAGCGCTCACAAAAATGCTTCCCTCCACCTCCAGAGAAATGAGAAGGGGGATGAAAGCCCAAAAGAAGGCAGTTGTCATCTTTCATGTACAAATAAGACGTGTGCAGAAGCTGACAGCATTCATTTTTCCCTAGAGGGCAGCAGAAGTTAAATTCCCCACAGCTTGAGCAATCGGGAAGACCAGAAATGTTCACACATAACCTTAAAAGTGGATCTGACCATACTGCAGAGGGAGGCAAGCCCGGGTTCAGAGATTATGCCCATATAAGGCCCTGCAGGCCGCTCCCAGCGGAGTCTGAGATAATTTGGCACCTCTCAGCAAAGACCAACAGTGCTGCTCTCAGGGCTTTGCTCACCAATAGCCCCAGATATGCTGTCTGCATTTTCATCTAAACATTTGAGGAAAAACCTAATACCACCCTAAACATCTCAGACTCTTAAAAGAAGTGCTGAAAATAACTCAAAGGCGGCCATCATGGACATGCTCGCTTGAGGGTCCCTGGAGATCTCCCTATGCGGCTAAGGGAGAGGCTGGGATGGGAGGACAGGGCTCTGGAAACCATCGGAGTTCAGACAGGGGCTGAGAGCTGCTTCCTTTTCTGCCAGTGACCTGCTAGGCCAGGGGGTTGGCCAACTCTTCTGGTAAAGAGCTCTGTGGGCCATCGGGCCTCTGTCACAACTCCTCAAGTCTGCCATTGGAGTGAAAAAGCCTTAGACCATATGTAAATAAATGGGTACGGCTGTGTCTCAATAAAACTTTATTGCTGGACACTGAAATTTGAATCTCATATAATTTTTGCATGTCATGTAACAGTCCTCTTTTGATCTTTCCCAACCATTTAAAAATGTAAAAGCCATTCTTAGCTCCTGGGCAATATAAAAACAGGCAGGTGGTGGGCCAGATTTGGCCTGCGGGTTGCAGTTGACTGGTCCCCGCAGTAGGCAGTCATGCACAAGGAACCAGGCCTTAGGTATTGGGTCTCACTTGGATTTTTTAAGCTTACCTCTGCCACTTTCTGACTCCATGACCTGGAGCAAGTCAGTGGAATCTGAGCCTCAGTTGCTCCATCTGTGTGGACTTCCCTGCCGGCTCTGGAATGAGGATTCAAACAGATGAGGCATGGGAAGAACTCAGCATAGTTCTTGACACACACAGTAAGCACTTAATACATGCTAAATTTTTTTTAAAGTGGCAGTTACTTTTGGTTTATTTTTGGGGGGGGGTTAGGTTTATTTATTTCTGCTAAGCATGCCCTCTACCACTGAGCTATACCCTCCTCCACTCAATAAATGTTAGCTACTGTTTGCTGAAATTCTGCTTGATTAGAGCCGAGGTTCTCCCTTTGGATAACCCAAGTGCCTAGCACAGTGTCTGGTACACAGTAGACATTCAGGAATTGTTTGTTGAATGAATGAATAAATGAATGAAACCCCACTGAAATGCACCAACTGACACCGTCACTCACTAGCTGCCCGAGATGTTGAGTTTCAGCCTGCGTTGCTTCCAGATGTTTCGTTTTGGCCCAAGGTCCTGGTTGGGTCATCACTGGGGACAAACAGCTGGGGCTGGACTTCGTGCGGTGTCAAGATGTACATGAAATGTACAAGATGTACTCAGTAATTGTTTGACAAATGAATGAATGAACAGCTATTGCCTAAGTCAAGCCTATGGTGTTTGAAGTTCAAAAAAAGAGATTCTCCTCTCCCGCCCCTCCCATCCCTAGGGTTCCTGATGTCCGGAGGGGTCATGAGGATGAGGGGGACCCCTGAGAAAGTCTGCGTGGGGAAGCAGGTCACTGTAGGGCGCTACCTGTCTGCCTTCCCCTCTTGCCTTCTTCAGTTGACCCCACAGAGGGGCTACTGGCCTGCCCACCTGCCTCCCTAGGAGACGCGGCTCTCATACAAACAAACTGAGGCTTTTTTGAGCCAAATTGCTGTCTGCATATGCATCCTTATCCACAAGGCCCTTGCTCCAGCTGCTAAGGTAAAAGAGGGGTTAGCCAGTGATTCAGGCCTGGGTGCTTCATGGGGGGAAGCCATTTATTTTTATATAAACAGCATATGGTGCTCATCTACTGCTCACAAGGAGGCTGTGGGGATTCCTGGCACGCGGGTGATTTGAAGTTTCAAAGATTCTCCTGGGTCCTGGAAAAAAAAATGCTGCGGAAAAGACAGATGGCAGAAAGGGGAATGATCTCGAGCTGTCTGTAGCAGTTCCCAAACCACTAAGAGCATCAAGGGCGGATCCGAGGCTCCAGCACAGGCCTCCCTGGAGAAAGGCCCCGGACGAGGCCAAGCCAGGCTGATACTGTGCTGGTCTCCCTGCCCAGGGCAGCAGCTCGAGCATCAATGAGCGCACTGTGCTCGGCGGCGGCTGCCGGGAAAGCTCGGCCTTGGGCGCCACCGAGAAGGGGCCTGTGGGCTCTGCGAGCACTGACAAGACCCTTAAAGGCTTCCAGCTTTCCTCCAGAGGAAGGCTTGATTTGGCTCCGACTACAAATACCGTCAACCACATCATAGCTGTTTCACAAAAGAGCTCACAAAATGGAAAATGTTAAGGGCATTTGTGGGAACCAAGAAGGAGCCAAACACAAGCCCAGCATCACTTTTCCCACCACCCAAGGAGCCATCTTCCCAAGTCTTGAAGAGGCAGCAAGGGAAGTTGGGGGCCTACTGGCCGTGGGGCAGACCCCTGACAGCTTCAGGAGGCCTACGGGAGTATGCAGCTCAGAGCCTGTTATCAGCCATCTCTTCGGATCAATAGTAGCGATAATATCTGTAATGACCCCCATCAATAAGAGTGTTCACTGTAGCCCAGGTATTGTAAGTAAGCTGCTGTGTGACCTTGGACAGTCACTGAACCTCTCTGTGCCTCAATTTCTTGCTTATCTGTAAAAGAGATATAACAATAGCGCTTACCTCAGAGGATTGTCCTGAAGATTCAACCAAGCAGCGTGTGTGAAGTGCTTAACCCTGCCCCCGGCCCACACGAAGGACTCAATAACCGGCAACTGTTACTATGACTCCCCCAGGTGGAAAGTATCAAATGAGTAGGCTCAAAGGGGAAAACGAGAAGTCTTAACTCTGCTGGACTTCTGCCTGCCCTCGCCCTCATTCTTCTCACCTTACCCATGCTCTGCAACACAGACCCTTTCAATTTTCTCCCCATCCCCAGAAGGACAGGCAGGACAAGGGGCGAGTCGGCCACGGAAAAGCCTCAGCTGATCACTCGGGGTCTGTGTGCCCATCAGCAGCAGCTCTGAGCCGACTGCCTCTTCATTCCCTGCCAGGTCCATTTTCCCGTTTTCTGCCATTTACCTCTCCTTGACCAGGCAATGTTGGCCTGGCGCCACAGGGCAACGCCTGAGGCTGGCCGTAGCACTGGGAAAAGTCATTCGCTGGCCATCTTGCCAGGCTGTGTCGCTGTGAGTCAGGAATGCCCACACGTTTGAAAGCAAGAACCACACCTTCCATGATGGCCACGAAAAATCTTACCCCCAGAGGTTTTCTTTCCCTTCATCTTCTGAGTGTAAAGCAGAAGAGGGGGAAAAAAAAATAAGTGAGTGGCAGCAGCCAGGCCTGGGAAGAGACTTTCATCTTGGTTTATGCATTTGTTCATTCATGGCATTCTTAGTCACTGTCTCCTTTTTTGCTGAGTAGTATGTATGCCACAGGCGGAGGGGAAATGAGACAAATAATCAGGGGGGCTGAGGGACTCACCATCTGAGGGGAGAGGGGAGAGGGACAAAATAAAGGAGAAATCTAATGTGGTGTGGAAAGTCCTCTGTGGGAGGGGAGACCTGAACTTATCCTGGGACCGTGTTTGTTTTAGCTGAGAAAAAGCCAGGAGCAACAACAAAAAATAGGCTTTGAGGAAGACAATTGGAACTCAGCAGCCCGGGAAGCCAGATGTGGAGGGCTGAGCCTGCAGGGGCAGCTCTGACCGGCTTCCTCCAGGTCATGGTGATTCTGCTGTTTCCTATCTGTTCCAGAGCCTGCTGATCGGGCTCTTGGCTACAACCCCCAAGAAAGAGTTAGTCCTTAAGAAAATGCTCCCAATATTGTCACAAAATCCAAAATAAAAATCCCCAATCCTGTACGCAGTAGGATGCCCATTTTGTACTTTTTCGTTTCTATATGAGCAAGTTCACACGCACACACAGAAAAAAAGACTGGAAGGAAACGCTGAAACGTGAACAATGGCTCTCTTTGGGAAGCATTTTTATATATTCTTCTCTCTTAGTTAATTTTTTTTTCATTTTTCCACAGTGAACATGTGTGAATGTTTATTGTCTGAAAAGTAATGTTAATTTTAAAAGTGAGGAGTCTGTGAAAGGCTGCCTTGCTGTATGATTCTGTTCATATGACATTCTGGAAAAAGTAAACAGGTCCATGGGTGCCAGGAGCCCAGGGTAGGGAAGGGACTCACTACAAAGGGGCACAGGTGAATATTTTTGGAGTGATGAAATGTTATGTATCTTGATCGTTGATATAAACGATTGTATGTGTTTTTCAAAACTCACAGAACTACACACTAAAAAGGATAAATTTTACTGTATATAAATCGTTCCTCAATAAATCAGAGATTTTTTTAAAAGTTAGAGTCTGGATCATTTCTCTAGTTCTATTATTTCTGGAGAATCCAATGAACCTAAGAAGATAATAAAAATCTTGGAGGATATGATCTCCCAGGGAAGATTAAATAAGGAGATAAAGGAAATTTTCATCTTCCTGTCAGTCTCTTCAAGTTCAGCTTTAGATGGCTGGGGCTTGAGTTTTGTGTTTTATTCTTTGATCCTTTTTTTAAAGTCATTTGAGACCAAGATTTATGTGAAAGACACAGTTTTTCTTGGTGTTTAATGAGGTGACTTGAGTATGTATTCAAGCATATGATTTACAACTGGAGCAATAGCTTTATGAAACATTTACATCTGTGACAACACCTAATAAAACTTTTCATTATTATTAGAAACATTGCTTGTATGGTTAGAACAGACTGTCAAAATAATCCCCCTTGGACCAGACACATCACAAATTGATCATTTATCCTGTTGCTCTTGCCAGTATCATATCTAAATTCAATCTGATGGAGAGTCGAGAAAAGGGCAAGCCAGTGACATCATGTTCTTTACGAAGATTGGGATTTTCATTTACAGCAGTGGACACAACAGAAAGACTCTCTTCGGGTAGGAAACAACATGAGCCGGAAGCTGACAAGAACTTAAGATTGTCTGTAAAAGGAAAGAGAGATGCCTTGACACAGACCCTACTTGACGCATAAAGTACTTGAGGGCTCCCTGTGTCTATGGCTTAGGGACGAGTGCTACAATTCCCAGGAATGACCAGGGTAGACATTGGTTTTCAATTCAGTCATGTCATTTAAATATTTGAGATTTCTTTGCCCTTTATGTAATATTGAATCGGATCATGGTCCATAAATACTGACATTAGATGCTGTTATAATTGAGGTAGAATCGAAGCCACTCTTCCGCTTCTTTCTTAGGTGAACAGCAACAAGAGAAGGTTCTATAACAGATCAGTGTTATGGAAAGGAGGTGGGCAACTGGCTCAATCCAGTAAGGGGAGCTATTCCAGCTACTTTTTAATTAACCTGTAAACTCTTCTGTTTCTCTTTAGAAGTGGTTCCAACTGCATGGTACAAAACTGCACGTACAGATGCTTCTGGTTCAAATAAAATCAGTTGAGAAATCACAGAGAAACACTGAAAATTAGAAAATATCTAAGCGGTTGATCCAGGTAAAAGGCATAATGAAAAGATGGCATGGAGTTCTCTACAGAAAGAGAAAATGGCCATGTTAGTCTATTTTATTTATAAACTAGGAATTTCGAGCTCTACACCCATATAGCCAGTGGACCACTGGACATCTCCACTTGGCTGTCCCATGGGTACCTTATGCTCAGTGTGTCCAAACTTGAACTTCCTTTTCCCTCTCCCCCTGGTCTGCTCTTCCTGGGTTCCACATCTTGGTGAATGGAAGCACCACTCACCAATCACTCAGTCCAGAAACCTGGCAGTCATCCTTAACATCCCCTTCTCCCTTCCTTCCCATATCCAAGCAATCAAAAGCTCTCCCCTAAACCTACTCCTGCCATTCCTTTACTGTTACCATTGGTCAGCGACGTCTCCATATTCCTGGATCCAATGGATGCTCTTCTGTCTTTGTATGACTTGATCTCTTTACTGATGTTGATGTTATTGACCATCTCTTCCTAATGAAAATCCTTTTTCTCCCTTGATATCTGTAACCCCACTCTTTTCTTGTTTTCTCCCCACCTCTCTAGTCTCTTTAATTATTTGTTTGTTGTTGTTATTTTGTGTCTTTTTCTAGGACTCTATTATACACTTTCTCTTGGTGATCTCATCCACTCTCAAAGTCTAGATCTCCTGTGCTTCAGGCTTATGTATCTAACTTATACTTTAAGGTTCAATTCAATACCAACTTCCTCAGGAATCATAGAATAATAATTCATCTAGTTACAAGTCTGTCTCTACTATTAGACTGTGGGCTTCTTGAGGGTAGGAACCATGCCTTATTTACCTCTGAGTTCCTAGAACCCTGGGTAGGTGCTCAGATAAACTTTGTTGAATAAATCAATAAATGAATGAATGATTAGTAGAATCAAGTAATTGGTCTCCTATGAAAGGCAGAGGTTTGAATTTCCCTACTGACATCTCCTACCAATAGGTCAAAAAGAGTAGAGCTCGGCTGGATGAGAGCAAAGTTTCTGGCTCCATCATTACACAGACAGCCAGACTTGTCCTGGATGGTAACTTTAGGTCAACTGTGAACTCTGACCAGCCACCTTGAAAGTGCCATGTTGGTCATCAAGTGGGTGGGAACCCAGCAAGTAATCTTCTCTCACTGATGTCTCTATCTGAGCCCCCTTTTGGGGTGGGATTGGTGTTGGTTCAAGAAAACCTTGGGGAAAGGGAGAGACCTTCCTCTTTCCTAAGTGTCTCCAGGGGCTACTCAGCTAACCCCACCCTCTACTGCGAAAGACTGAGGTGAGCCAGTGAGCTTTTCTATGTAGGTGAAGGGCATAGTTTGTACACATTTTTAGATCAGCACATCAGCCCTATGGTTTCTGGGTGGAGGAATAAAATCCTGCTGAAGAAGGAATGTAACCATGAGTTAATGTAAAAGCAATTTTAGGAAATAACCTATCAGGACCAACATTACATTTTTAAAAAAATGGCAGCTCTCCGTGGATCATCTTTCTCTCAAGGTAGTTCTGAAGTGACTTTTCCCAGTGACTCCGGAGGCAAGGAAGACCTCATTTTGGAAACATTGGCTGGGTGAGCTGGTGACTCACACCTCAGATGAATTAATAAAAGTTAAGAAAACAAAAACCAGATGTTTCCTTCATCTTAATACGGGCCTCTCTGCTTTCTGTTGTCAGTTACACTCTCGATTGCTGATTTCCTTCTCTTGAGGCAAAAATCAATTTTTAAAAAGTTGGAAGCTCTGCGTGTTTGATGAACTCTGTCCTAACAGTTGCTATTTGGCTCAAACTTCCACCGAGGCTGCAGCTCCGGCACCGACCGCTTCGGCAAGCTCACGGCCCACGGGGTTTGAGGACCGCATACCAGAGGGCTTTGGACGTTAGACTGGATTTGCTAGAGACCTCTTGCAGCCGCCTTTGGGGAAAAGCACAAAGTGAAGCAGTCTCCTTGCTTGCACGTAAACCTCCCCAGAACCAGAATGGGTCTGGCCAACTAGCCGTGGCTTCCTTTCCAGATCCAGGATTCGTTCCTTGGCCCTTGACCCTCTCAGAAAATGCTAAGAACTGCATTTTAGAGCACCCGCAATGTATATTTTCATTCTTCTGGCCGGAACAGCGGAGAAGACACAGAAATCCAGACTGACGTGCTTTTCAGTTTCCTAATAACACCACCCAGCGTTCCCTGAGAATGTTGGAAGCTTTCTGCTTTTTGTAAGGAGGGAAAGTAATTTCTTTTTTCCTCTCCATCTATTGTACTTTGGTTAAAGCAATGATTTTCCCCAGACACCACCAAGAGCAGAAACTCCAGATGTTCTTAGGTCATAATGGGAGGATGGATTGCAAGTCCCGTTGTTTTCCAAGCTCGCATCCGCTCCCAACTTTCTCGTGTGGGCCCTTGGTTCCTCTCTCTTACGGCACTTTTTCTGATTGGGCTCCATCTTCTTTTACCTCCCAGAGGCAAATTTAGATTCGTACCCTTACTGACTACCTCTCTGAAATTCTTTGTCATAAAAGGTATTTTCTAAAATTGTAGTACTACCATTCCACTCACCCATTTGCTCGAGCGAGATCTCTGGGAATCGTGGTAACCTCCTCCCACCCCCCCACCCACTCACTCACCACATTCAGTCTCCAAGGCCCGTTGAGCCCACTGACGGCATGTCTCCTGTGTAGCTTCCCTCCTCTCCAGCCATAGGGGTGCTCCTATAGCTCAGGCCACACCCTCTCTCAGCTTCCCTCATGATTTCTGTGTCCACTCTCGCTCCATCCAGATAGTCCATCCTTCCCACTGCGGCCACAATGTGAGTGATCTTTCTAGAACCCATATGTGATCGTGTCTTCCAGACGTTGCTACTCCCTGGTAATCTCGTGGGCATGGTGGCCTCGGAAAATCCCTTACACCAGTGAGTCACGTGGAAGTGTTCGTTCAAGCTAGGCTGAAGTCATAGAAACGGCAGAGCCTTCCCCAGCCTCCCGACTCATACCCTGGCCGTGCATTTATTATCTGGACTTTCCTCCGTCCTGGTGCCATGTTGTCTGTACACTTGCTGGCCCCGCTCCCGGCCTGTGGACTCTTGGATTTTGTTCAAGGCCTGACACAGAGCAGACATTCAAAACTGAATAATAAAAGAGATGATACCCTCTCCCTTAAAGGCAACGTGTGAGTTACCTACTGCTGTCATCACAAATCACCACCAATTTAGTGGCTGAAAACAACAAGCCCTTGTCAGCTTACGGTTCTGTTGGTCAGAAGTCAGACAGTTTCACTGGGCTAAAAATTCAGGTGTCAGCAGGGCTGTCTTCCTTCTGGAGGCTCTATTTCCTTGCCTTTTCCAGCTTCTAGAGACCACCTTCCTCTCTCTTCAAAGCTAGCAACATAGCATCTCTTTCTGTTGTCACATCTCTTTTTCTAAACACAGCCAGGAAATGTTCTCTGATTTTGTGGGACCGTGTGATTAGATTGGGGCCACCTGGATAATCCGGGCTCCTCTCCCCATCCCCAGGCCAACTGATTAGCTGTCTTAATTCCACCTACAACCTTAATTCTCTTTGCTGTGTAACTTAACCTCTTCACAGGTTCCAGGCAGAAGCAGCAGTGGGTGAGGGCCCTGAATCCCAAACAGCGGCCCCCTTTTAATGCTTTCCCACGATTGCAATACTTTTACCTGATTGGCTGCAGCTGCCTTTAGATCAAAACCATGATTTAGTCACGTCTGTGTCCCTGGTGCTCGGCCCAGGGCTCAGCCCCTGTGAGGTGCTCAGTGTTTGCTGACTGGAAGTTAGGAAGTAAAATATTGGTTGACTGGAATGTTTAAATATCCACTTCATGGTTCCCCTTAGAAAATAGAGTTTTGATTGTTGGTCTGAAGAAAGTGTTAAGAAACCAATTTTGTAGCACAATCAGGGGGTCCAATCGCCATTATCCAGCTTTCTTACCTTTAACCAGCTCTCAGATTGGAAAAACAGGCATCTTCCATTATCTGACAAAAAGCTTCCAGATTTTTCAGATGAAAAAACAGCTCACATGCTTTTTGCCTAGTCCACATGGGAACACAGCTGTATAGGAAATTCAGACGAACAAAAGGAAAAAAAAAGATCAGGCAACAGAGCCTCGTGACTCCCAAAGCAACTGAGAATTGAATACTTCTCAAGCAATTTTGGTAGGATTAGTATTTGAACACACAGTGAAGCACTCCAGTTCCAACAATTCTGGAGAAATTAAACCTTGTTTCCAAGAAGCGCTCACAGAGTTTTCAATGTGTTTTTCCATCACTGCAAAAGAAATAACTTGCATGGCGCTAAGCTGTGTCTCTCTCCTGGGACCGGGCGCTCATCGGACAGCAGCAAGTGAGGAAGGAGCAGGACCCCAAGGGCGGGACTCCCAGGCTGTGACTGCGGTTTGGGTGTGTGGTCGAGGAGAGGCCTCTTTCACTGGACAGACAGAATGGTCCAGAAACGGTCAGGTCTCGTGGAATTCAAGCTCCAGCCATGACAGCCCCAGCTAAGCCAAAGCTCAGAGTTCAGCCTTCCCCCTGGCAACCTCTTGGGAAACCTCCAACTTGCTGAATTGGAGATTCTGAAGGAAAGTCGCCCAGAGTGGAAGCCTGGTCTGCAAAGAGTTGTCCGTATTTTATCCCTATAGCCCCTCATCAGCAAACCCTTACGGAAGACTCAAGCTCAGCTTTCAAGAGCCTTCTGAATCCTGGTCAAAATGTGTGAATGTCCATCACTTCATTTCATCCCCGGAAAAGGCCTGGCAGCTAATTGGGGCCAGAATCATAAACCAGTCCCTACCACAGTGCCGGAACATGACGGCAGCCCGATAAATGTTTACTGTATCCGTGACCTGTCATCATTTTGTAAAGGAAGACACAGGCTCAGAGAGGTTTAGGCGGCTTCCTAAGTGCGCCCAGGGGCAGGCAGGGCTGGGACCCCGGGCTTTCCGTTCTCCCGTTCCTCGGTGCTGGACTGCCAAAGCCAACTCGGTCAAGGTCAGGAGGACATTTCGCTCCTCTTCAACAAATATTCAGTGAGCTCCAACCCTAAACCAGAACTTTTCACCACTCTTTCCCTATTCGCTGCCTGGCGGGTTCCTTCAAGCCTTGGTTTTGGTGTCACCTCCCGAGCGATTAGCTTCCTACAGCTGCCAGGCCGCCGCCTCCTCGCACCCAGTACCCTCTGTCACATTCCCATTTGTCCCTTATCCCAATCTCTAACTATGGGATGTGCGTATTTATTTACAGTTGGCCTACCTGGACTGCAAGCTCGTGATGGCAGGAGCCAGCCTGGACTTTCTGGTGACACTGTAAAACAAGGGGGCTGAGGCCCCTAAAACAAAACCCCAGCATGGTCTCAGGTGTAGTCATAGAAATGTCTAGAACCATGGACTTCTGGCGCATGTCTGAAAGACAGGAAGGGGATGGGGCTGTTAGTCTGGGGGTGGAAAGACTCAGGGAAGACAGACCCGCTCCTCTTCTCAAGCGTCTGAAGGCTGCAACCCAGAAGAGGGGCATGGACTTGCCTTGGAGGTGGCGCGGGAGCAGGGCTGACGTAGAGGAGTTACGAGGGCAGATTTGGGTTCAAGGTGCTCCTGGTTATGATTGTTAGGTACTTCCTGCCTTGCACACTAATATGTAAGCGTGAGGAGGGTGGCCTGCATCTGCTTTATTCCTCATTCTCTGTAAATAGCGTGGTACCCACTGTCTGTCAGTAACTGATGGATGAATGTTGTGTGGAAAATCAGTTATAGGCGGAGAGCTGGCATTGTCCACTCTGCCCGGAATGCTCCTCATCTTCCCTCTGTCATTTGCTTGACCCTCTGCTTACTCTTATGATCTAACCTTAAATATCCCATTGTCAGGAAAAGCCTCCCTTTTTCCCCATCACCAAATGACAGTCCCCTCTCAGAGCCTCCTGTACTTTTCCATCATAGCCTTTGTGATGTTCGTATTTGATGTTATCGGCTGATTAGTTAAGATAGATATTCCCCTACCAGAAGGCAGTCAGTCTTTCTCGCATGAATGATTCCCAACCACTCCCCGCCGTGAGACAGCTGCTGGCATCCTCTGGAAAACCTGCTCTGTGAGGGCAGGGACGCCATTGTTTGCTGCTATAGCCACTGTGGGGGAACAAAGTAGGTAGGTACTCAAATATTTCTCCAATGAATTATCTTTATAGCTAAGACATTGTAAGGGCTCAGCCACGCCATGTAAGTGGTCGACATTACACAGTAAGGTAGCAGAGCCTGGCTGTGAACCCAGCGCTGTGTAACTCCAAAGCCAGGTTTTTTCTACTACCCCAAACTCTGTGAGCGCAGAGCCACTGTTCAGGACCACACACTCTGCCAGAAAAAGTGGGCCCCTTAGTGAAAATGTTGGAAGGCAGAGGGTGAAGGCATATGGTGCTAGCCAGGTTGCCTTGCCCACGGGCTCAAAGAGATACAGGAGGGCACTTCACTAAGAATTTGAGAAACTTCCCAACCAGGGGAACTTGGGTCTGGCAGCCAATGGTGCAGCCAATGGAGAGGCAGAGCTGAGACTTCATGCCCTTCCCTGGCAGGATGGCAAGCAGGTGGTGGGCAGCAGAAGTCCGCAACTCCCTTCATCAGCCCTCTAGTTAGACTAGCCTGTCACCTGCCATTGGAGCTAGTGGAGGAGCAGTTAAGCAAGACTGGAATTGAGTCCTGGGTCTGTCACTTACTAGCAGTGTGACAACTTCCCTGCACCTCAGCTTCCTCACCTGTCGAAGGAGAATAATAAAATAGACCCTCACAGCATGACGAATGTTTAATTAAAAAGTAGATTAAAAAATACCTCCTATATGCATTGTCTGGATCTAAGAGGGGCTCAAAGGAATGGGAACCACTTGACTTCATGAGAAAGTCCTTGACAGGAAGTGCTCCACACAGATGATGCCACGTTGAGGTATGAGGCTTAAAATAGTCAAGCCATCCCTGCTTTCATCTCCTTACATTCGTGCATTGAGTCAGGTGTACAGGACGAACTTCCTCAAACCCAATGGAGGGATTTATACTTGTACTAGAAAACGTGAGTTTGTTCAGGAAATGAGCCTGTGGTGTGGAGGCCCACCCTGGGTCTCTCACTGGATGGTAAACAGGGAAGCTGGAGTGGGTGTCAACAAAAGACGATCACGGCCACGGTCAGTGCCATTAACAGGCTGGGCCCAGTTGCTGTCAGCAAACCCCGACTGACAAAACTTATATACAAAAAGAAAGACCTATCTTTAACTTGGAAAAAGGACTATTTGTGTGATGGTGCTCCCAGCCCAACTTGGGACGGCCTTTCTGCCCAGCTGGATACCAAATGTACTCCCCATACAATGGAACGAGCATTTTCATGACGTTAGCCACCACTGGGCTAACAGGCTACAAATCAATGTAACAGAACGCGACTGCTTTGACTCGTGTTTCTTAAATGGTCCAATTGTGACCATAGGCAAACACATCCAGCCTTACACATAAACACCAAAAATTTGCCACCCCATAAGTTACGTTCTGTTAGGTTTCTGTTTGTTGCTTTTTTAAACATCAGCCTTCCCCTTCTCCCACTAGGTATATAGGTAGAAAAATAAATGAAGTCAGCACTCTTTACTCCTCACTAGAATAAACTGTGACTCAGACGCAGTGAGTGGTTATTTGCAAGGCTATAATTTTTTTAATGACAGATTTTCCTAAAAGAAACCACTATAACATCTGTCCAAGTACTCCAAGTGAAAACAAAAAAATACATAAAGATTAAAAGTCTATTACTTTAACAGCACACTGCCAAACACGGACAACTAGGATAAAATGCCAAGGAACCTTAAAAAATAAATTTAAAAGATGCAACATTCAAGTCATTCAAACGTGTAGGGTCCACAAGGAACAGAAAAACAAGTCCAAGAACAGTTCTACTTGTGCATGATGGTAGCTCAGACTGTCCCTCATCCAAGTTCATTCAGGTGTCTTAAACAATGGATGTATGAGCAGTTTGTTTTTTTCCTCTTCGCTTGGGGATGTGCACACAGATTAGAGGAGAGGAGAATCTTCCAGATGCTGATGTAAGCACTGCAGGCTTGGTTCTCCTCTGATAAAGTACGAAGGCAGATTTAGTTTTATCAAGCTTTATCAGTTTCCCTACGAAAAAGTCTTATGCATGCTGAAACAGATGAGTTACTGAATTTGCGATGCTAAGTATTTACAGCCGTTTGCTAAAGTGAGCTCAGTAACTTGACAGAATAAAAAAGGTAGTTGTTAATTTCCTGTAGAACCTTTTACAACATGAATAACTTCATGGGTAAGTGACACTGAAGTTCAAAGCCCCTCAAACGCACATTAACAAGAAATTATTGACTGCATGAAGAGGCACACGTCATAGAAAATGCACACTTCACGGGGTTCCTGCATGGCAGGAAAGTCACTACTACTACATAACAAATGGCTATGCCAACAGTTAGAGCTGCCACTCAAGGGTCCAACAGTAGAATTCCCTTAAAACCTCAAGGAGTGTTTGCATCACAGCGAGGAAACCTTTGGGAAAATAAGTATGTATTTTATTTGGAAAGATATTTTGCATTGGAAAATTTGAACATCATGTAAACAAATCCATTTTCGAATTGGGTTAAGATTTAAGGCAATGCTACTCAGACCTGGGGGGGGATGAAAAGCCACAAAAGTTTCTCTTTTTCTTCTGAAAACATTAACAGGTCAGAATCAATGTCAGAAAGGATCCCTCTGCTAAGCATTCAACGCACTGTTAGGTATTTTCAGCATTACAGAATAGAATCCACTTTCATACTCTGAATATGAAGTGGGAAATTGTTATGCACTCTTCCTTGAAAACTGTAAAAAAAAAATGGCAGCTTAGGTATTTCATATTAAAAAGTCACATGAAAATGCAGACAACTACACCCGGTGCACACAGGGGAGCACCCGCCCTTACAGTAAGCTCCCCGGAGCACTGTATTTCTCTTACGACTGGCTGAGGTGTAGTACAGACTGACCGTGGATTCATAAATTAACATCAACTACAGACTAACGAATGACTATTAGACACAGTAAGTTCAAAAATTTTACATTTTGCTCCTGTTTGGCTGCTAAAGAGCAGCGATTTAAATTGATATAAAAACTTCTGACCACAAAGCTTGCTATACAGATAAAGTACATAATCAAAAGGTAAGCAGCAATTGAATTTCTTATTTAAACTTATCTGGTATAGAATATTTACAGATTTGGGAAGAGAGATCTCTGAAGCCACCGTTCTCCTTACTCCCCCTCCTGACCTCTGCCCCCTCTCTGCCCGCCCCAGCCCCTTCAGACCAAAATCGAGTGCTCTGAACTATATACAACTGTACTTTGGCTAAGTGGGCCCGATGACGTGACTCCTTCCAAGGTCTCGATCTGGAAGAAGAGAAATGAAGTCTTGGAAGCCACCTGCAGCCTTCTTTGCCGAATGGTGGTGGACTGTAGCCAACAAATCTGTTCTTTCACAGTGAGGTGGGGAAAAGGGCCCCCACACTTCACTCCACAACCTGCATGGGGTGAGATCTGAAGCCGCCGGCCTCTCGCAACACAACAGGCCACCAGACAAAAACGAAAGAAAAAGGTCACGACACAGGCAGCAGCAGTCAACACGAGTTTCCTGACAAAGGAGCTTCTCTTACCTGGGCTCCCCCCGAAATAACACTCCCTCTTTCCTCTCCTTCCCCTCCCACCAAACAAAATTAATTCACATCACAAGAACTTGGTACTCTGGCTAAGTGTCAGGTAAATATAAGAAAGAGTAAATGTGTCACCGTGTATACTTGAACTGAGACATAAGGCTAACAGAACACACGACATCACTGTGAAATTAACTTTCTAAAACAGATCCGGTCTACATAGTGCAGCCAATAAAACATAAAAGAATAGTTTGTTCACAATCTGCCTTGTACAGGGTATTTATAGTCTTTCAGTGCCATATAAATAGCATTTATACAGCTTGAACATTCAGAGACATGCACTGGGACTTTTTAGGTAGTACGAATTTCTTCACAATCACATGTGCAAATTTTACAGATCACTAAGTGAGGAATTAGTAAGCTTAGGCTGGACTGTGTCTTGTATTATCTAACAAATTTAACGGGGGTTCAGAATCATCCATAGGAAGAACCAGGCGTGTTCCCCGAATGACCAGTTCGTGGTCCCCAAATGCCAGCTCCCGGTCCAAGGCATCTTCAGAACTGTTTCCCATAAATCTCCTCGGGGCACCAGATGTTGCTGATTCAGTGTTCACGGTAGAATCCCCGTACGTCAGGCTGATATCACCATCATTGAGAATAAGATCAGAGTCATCGTCTTTCAATTGTTCCTGGTTCTAAATGCAAATAAAGTAAGTTTTAAGAATTGTTAAGAAATTCAAGAAACATTCCCAGTAGGAGAATTTTCAAGGATGGTCTATTTTAAAAACGTTCCCGGGACTGCCCCCTGCGCTGAGAACAAAGTCTTAAGTCCTTGCCTTGGCTTAAAGACATGGGGTGGCTTGGGCCCTTCAGCTTCGTCTCCCACCACAGTCTGTTTCTCTCACCCCAACCTCCCCACTGCGTGCCCGCACACTGACAGCTGCCCAAATCTCTTGGGTTTTCTCTTACCTCTTGTCCACTCTCCCCTCCTTCATGTGATGAGTGCCTACTTATCACTGAGCTCTTGGCTTAAAAGTCACTTCCTCCCAGAAGTCTTCCTTGACCTTCCGAGGCTAGCTCAGGTGTCCCTCCTGCACTCCCCCCCGTGCCCTGTACTGAGCCCTCTCCCTGCAGTGGCACTTGCCCTTCTGCATAACTGCCTGTGCCCTGGTCTGCTCCAGACCTCCCCCCACTAGACTCTCAGGCCCTTGTTGGCTGCAGTCCGATCACCTAACAGTCTGGGGCACACAGAAAGCATTCACCAAAGGTAAGTTCAACTGATTGTTGAATGGATTTATATAAATGAAGCTTTCACGTCTGCATCAACAGTGCCTAGAAACACAATGTCCCTCCTAATATATTGGACCCTCACTACATACTTGTCACCCAGCTCAATAAGGTCTGGTTCTAATGGAAACTTTGGGGCCAAAAGAGTATAATTAAAGTTCCACAAAAGGGGAAAAGAAAGTCTAGCATGTACAGTGCCATTTCGGTAAATTAGAAGATGTGCATGCCCACAGAGAAGCCTGAAAGGGTGCTCAACAAACTGACGGCGGCGAGCTCTGCATGGCAGCACTGCTAGCGGTTTTTGCTTCCTTATGTCTCTGTACTCTCTGAAATTTTATTATGAAGACATACTACTTATAGTTTTATTTTTTGTTTTGTTTTGCTTTTTGGGGGAGGGGGAGGAGGTAATTAGGTTTATTTACTTTTAATGGAGGTACCGGGAATCAAACCCAGAACCTCGTGCGTGCTAAACATGCGCTCTGCCACTGAGCTACACCCTCCCCCGCTATGCCTGACATACTACTTTTAAAAATCAGAAAGTCATTTTTTAATGTAAAGAGTAAGAATCATTCTAAATACTCACTGATCAAGCAAACAAAGTCTGTGACTAATACTCCTTGAGGAAAGGAGAGCTGATAGAAACATCTTACATCCAGCTCTCCTCTCCTGTGTGTATCTGACAATTTTAAATTTGTCTAAGAGAGTCAAAGAGACTGAGGAGACTATTGGGCAAAAATTAAAACCTAAAAATAAAACTACTGTTCCTAGAAATCTGCCTAAATATTCAAAGACAAAGACATGTGAATTAAAAACCAAACAAACCATTCCACCAACCAGTCATAATCCCTTCCTGCCCAATCGAGTTATAACAGAAAGTCTAACGAGCGTGTCTAACACTCAGTTCAGCCGGATTCACAACCAAGCTCCGTGGCGCCTTCACACGTCAGCAGGGGCTTTTCAGCCCCTTCTAATGCCTTTAGTAAGCCTGAGGTTTGGGGCAGTATCTATCAAAGTTTAAAATGCATATGCCTTTTGACTCAGCAATTTAACCTTCTATATAACTATTCTATTCTATATAACTTTATATACTAGGGTAAATTTACACATACAAGGATATTCACTGCAAACGTTGTTTGGAATAACAAAACCAGAAAAGGAAACAACTTAAAGGTCTAGCCATAGGAGACATTAAATCAGTGTTGGTAAAGCCGCGCCATGCAGCCCTCAACAGAGGGAAGGTAAGGGATCTCAGGTACTCACAGAAAGGTATCTGAGATGTATTATTAAGTGAAAAACGCACTAGCAGGATGATACTCTTATTATGAGCCCATTTGTGTAAAACAATAACAAGCAAAGCTATATATACACATGTAACTCTGTGTAGATAAAATGTATCAGGGAGCATCCACAGTAAACCTTTAGAAAGCCTGCCTCTGGGGGACATAGGCAGGAGGAGGGCGACTTTTATTTCTCACTTCGTACACTGCGTACTGTTTGAATATCTGGCCATAATCATGCTACTTCTATAACTAAAAAAGTAGTTAACATAACAAAAACATTTAAAAATTAAGTTTTATGGTTGTTACAGGCTACAACCCCCAAGAGACATTGAAATCCTAAGCCCGAGCACCTGTGAATGTGATGTTCTCAGAAATAGGGTCTTTGCAGATGATCAAGTTGAGGTCTTTGGTGTGGGCCCTGACTGGTGGGTGTCCTTATAAAAAGGGGAAATTGGGAAACAGACACACACACACACACACAGGAAGAATGCCATATGAAGAGGAAGACAGAGATCTGTGCGATGTATCTACGAGCCAAGGAACGCCAAAGACTGCCAGCGAATCACCAGAAGCTGGGGAGAGGTCCGGGAGAGATTCTCCCTCAGAGCCCTTGGAAGGAACCAACCCCGCTGACACTCTGACCTCAGACTCCTAGTCTTTGGAACTGTGAAACAGTAAGTTTCTGTTGTTAAGCCATTCAGTCTGTGGTACTGTTATAGCAGCTCAAGGAAACGAATACAGCAGTGCTGTGTTTTGCTATATTCCACAGGACACAGAGTCATCGTGGAAGTCTTCTGGCTTTTGGTGATGGCGAGTGTGTGTCTGGAATCCAAGAGCTAAGCCTCACCAACTTAACTAACAAAGTTGGCTGACCCCTCTGCATGGAACGAGGACTGTGCTTGAGAGGGGAGCCTGGGCAAGGCGGGAGGGAGAGACCACACAGGGTGCTCCCCCAACCCCAGGAGCACGACCTGTCAGAAGTGTGCACTCCTCAACATAGCACAAAGCTGTGGGGTACTCCTCCCTGACCAGGTGCCACCCCTGCTAAGTTTACCTTTCCCTGTCCATCCTCTGTGGGATCTGCTCTAAAACAGCACAGAGGAGGTCATACGGACATGCGGGGGTGCATGTCTACACTGCTTTACCACAGCCTCACCTCTCAACTCAAAGGGTTGCATAAGAGTAGTAAAAATTGGTCAGTTTTGTTAACATGGGCACTTTATTGGATGCCACAGATTATTTTTGAAGGGTTCGGTTAGAATGAAAGGTTTTCAAAAAAGAACTTGAAAAATTAAATATTCATATTTTAAAATAAAAACTGGTTAGCATTTGTTATTTCTTTCTTTGTTGCAATACCTCCTGAATCACCAAACCTATGTTGGTAGCTAAGGACAAAATATGAAACCTAGATTATATCGAGATACGCTCATGCCTCCCAGCGACGGGGAACACAGATAAACCTTCCCTAACATCCAAAAGTTAGTAGGTATGAAACAAAAGGCCACCTGTTGCACTTTAGGGGCATCAAAAATTGTTTTAGTAATCCTCTCAGTGTGACTGTGACAACCTCGATTTACAGATTAAAATATATGCATTTAGTACTGAGCTCAGGCCACACACTGCACATAATGAAAACCAACGTGGAAACAGAATTATTCAGTAAAATCACTGATAGTAAGATAACAGACTATTCTATATCTGTTTTCAAATGATGTTTCAAACACTTAAATGATACTTACAGATTTCAGAGCAATTTCTGGCTAAGGAAAATATGCTTATATTTCCACTTATGGCTTTTATGCCTTAAAAGCAAGCAAAACAAAGCAAAGCAAAACCAAACCAAACCAAACCAGTTACCCATCCATAGAGCAGAGAAATTTAACTTAATGAAGAACTCACGTTCTGGATAAAAGTAACTTACCTCATAAGCCTGGGGGCTAGTTAGGCATCTCGCAATGGGTCCACAGCAGGCAGGGAGGGTTGTCGTAAGAGGAGGCCCACTGTGCGTCAGCAGAGGCTTCAGATAGCTGTGCTGGTTAAGGAAGAGCTGCGTTCCTTTATCCACCAATTTAGAAGGACAACTCATTTGATAACAATCACCATCAAAGTGTACCTACCAGTTCAGATAGCAAATGTTGTCTCATTTCATGACTGCATTATATCAGTGAGACAGCAATGAGAGGGAGATTTTATTATCATCTCTATTTCATAAGCATGGAGACTCAGGCTCAGAGAAGTCAATGATCTGCCTAAAGTCACACAATTAAGTAAATGGAGCAAAAATACTCGAACCCAGATTGGCTTGATTCCAAATCCTGTGCCCTTTCTACATCATATTGCCTTTCTGATTTTACTAAAACCAAAAGGAAGACAAACTCACTAACAATTTAGCACTGAAGGAGATATGGAAGAAAGTAAAGAATGGTAAGAGTCTGAAAAGAGAGTAAATATTCCAGTGGTAAAATATAGTAATAAAAATGGTCTTCATTATTTACTGTGGATTCAGCTGGCCTCCTGAATGAGTTGAAACTTTAGTATCAAAGGAAACTCAATCCTAAAAACATTAAAAAAAATTATATATCATGAGTTCCTCTGTGTTAGACTCTCATTTCAGTATTCATTTTTTCTCCAAAAATAAAAATAAAAACATCTTGCCACACAGAACCACTGAAAATCTGGAATGATGAATTCTACTAGTGCATCGAGTACAGAAACTACCAGGTCTTACTTTAGTGGTACTTAACAGGGTAGCACTGAGGATAGTAAGTATTGGCATTTAACTCTACAAGAACAAATTCCTTAAAAACCAAATCTTATCAAATACTGACAAAAGAAAATCTGATTAGTCCCGTATCTATTAAAGAAACTAAAATACTTTCTCATATAAAAAGCTCCAGGCCCAGATGGTTTCACTGGTTAAAATCTTCCTGGAACTTATGGAAGAAATAACATCAATCTTATACAAACTCCTCCAGAAGATAGAAAAAGAAGAAAATTCTTCCCTACTCATTTTATATAACCAGCATAATCTTTAGAAACTGACAAGGATATTTTAAGAAAAAAAAATCACAAGTTAATATCTCCTCATGAAAATAGACACAAAAATCAGACACAAAATATTGGCAAATTAAATCCAGTGATATACACCATGAATAATACATCATGACCAAGTGGGATTTGTTCCAGCAATGTAACATTGGTTTAACATTCAAACAATTGATGAAAATCAGCAAAATAACATATTAAAGGAGAAAAAATAAACATGTGATAATCTCCATTGATGTAGAAAAATCATCTGATAATATTTAATACATGTTCATGATAAAAACTCCAGCAGACCAGAAATAGAAGGAAATATTCTTAAATTGATCAAGGGTATCTCAAAAACCTATAGCCAACATCATACTTAATGGTGAAATATTGAAAAACTTTCCCCTGAGGTCAGGGAAAAGACAAGAATGTCCACCATCATCATTTATATTCAACACTGTGCTGGAGAGGTCCAGCCAGTGTAGTAAGACATAAAAAAGAAATATTCAATATCTTGTAGTAACCTATAATGAAAACGAATATGAAAACATATATGTGTATGTATGACTGAACTATTACACTGTACACTAGAAATTGACACAACATTGTAAACTGACTATACTTCAATTAAAAAATACAATATATTGGAAAAGAAAAAATAAAACATTATTATTCGCTTGACTGTACAGAAAATCAAAAAGAATCTACAAACTATTAGAAATAGTAAGTGAACTTAACAAGATTGCTGGATACAAGGTCAATATATAAAAACCCAATTGTTTGTCTCTATATTAAGAGCAAATAAGGTGGGGTGGGCATAGCTCAGTGGTAGAGCACATGCTTAGTACGCATGAGGTCCTGGGTTCAATTCCCCAGTAATGCCATTAAAAAAAAAAAAGCAAACAAGTAGAAAATAAAAAGAAATAAATACCATTTATAAGAGCATCAAAAATATCAAATACTCAGAGATACATATAATGAAAGATGTGCAAGACTTGTCACTGAGAACTACAGAACATTAATGAGAGAAATTGAAGATCTAAAGACATGGAAGGATATACTGTGTTCAAGGATTAAGACTCAATATTGTTAAAATGTCAGTTCTCTCCAAATTCATCTATAGATTTAATACAAACTCAATAAAATTGCTAGCGGTTTTTTGTTTTTGCAAGTGTGCACATGTGTATGTGTGTTTAGAAAATGACAGGTTGTTTCTAAAATTTAGATGAACTTATGGTTACCAAAGTGGAAGGGGCGGGGAGGGACAGATTTGGAGTTTGGGATTAGCAGATACAAACTACTATATACAAATAGATAAACAACAAGGTCCTACTGTATAGCATAAGGAACTATATTCAATAGCTTGTAATAACTTATAATGAAAAAGAGTATCAAAAATAATGAAAATATACACACACACACACAAAACTGAATCACTATGGTGCACATGAGAAACTAACACCACACTGCAAATCAACTATATGTCAATAAAATTTTTTTTTAATTTAAAAAATTTAGATGAAGATGCCATGGACCTAAAATAGTCAAGGCAATACTAAAGAACAACAAACCTATAGAATTTCCCCTATTGGATAGTAAGACTTATTATAAAGTATAATAATTAAGACAGTGTGGTATTGATGTAAAAATAGACAAATAGAAAGATTCCAGAAATAGACCTCCCACTTATATGGTCAAGTGATTTACAATAAAAGTTCCACTATAGTACAGTGGGTTAAGGATGGCATTTCTAATAAACGGTGATGGGTCAACTGAATACTCATATGGAAAAAAGTAAGTCTTGACCCATATCTCACACCATATGCAAAAATTAATTTGTAATGGGTTGAAGGCTTAAATCTGATAGCTGAAACAATCATACTTTTTAGAAGAAAATAGGAAAACATCTTTATGACCTCAAGATAAAAAAGATTTCTTAAGACACAAAAACTACTAGCCATAAAGAAAAAGATTAATAAAATAAACTTCATTATAATGAAGGATTTCTGTTCCTCAAAAGAGAAGATTAAGAAAATGAAAAAGTAAGCTACAAATTGGGAGCAGATATTCACAATACATATAACTAACAAAAACCTCAATTCAGGAATATAGAAAGAACTGTAAGTCAGTAAGAAAAAGATAAAGACAGTTCAATTAAATAATGAGCAAAAGAACTGAACAGACACACTTCATAAAAGAGGATATCCAAATGGCCAAGAAACATGAAAGGATGCTTGACCTCACCGGCCATCAGAGAAATGCAAATTAAACCACAGGCGATATCACTACACACCCACTGAGATGGCTAAAATTTAAAAGGCTAGCAAATACCAAGTTCTGGGGGAGATGTGAAACAACAAATTGCTGGTAGAGGTGTAAACTGGTTAGAACCACTCTGGAAAACTGGTTGGTAATATCTATTAAATCTAAACACACACTTGTTCCAAATTCCACCCAAGAGAAATGAGTGTCTATGTTCATCAAAAGATACACATATGAATGTTTAGCTTTATTTGTAATAGCCAAAAGCTGGAAACAATCCAAATATTTATCAACAGTAGAACATCTGACCAAAAACCAAACCAAACCAAACACCAAAACCCTGTAGTATATTCACATTATGGAATACTACACAGCAATGACAAAGAATGAATTACTGGTACAGGCAACAATATAGATAAATTATGCAATGCTGGGTAAAAGAAGCAAAACATAAAGTAATACATAATATATGATTCCATTTATATGAAGACCAAAAACAGGTAAAACTAATCCATGTTGCTAGAAATCAGAATAGTGGTTGGCCTTTTTGCTGGGATGGGGCAGGCCTTCAGGGAAGGCATTACTGACTGCAGGGAACACAGGGGGGTGCCTTCTGGGGTTCTTGAAATGTTCTCTTTATCTTTATATGGGTGGCAGGCACACAGGTGTATACATAGGTCAAAATTCATTAAGCTGTACACTTAAGATTTGTGAACATTATTGCATTTAAGTTGTATCTCAATTATAACAAACAATCTGGCTGCACAAAGGAACTGAAATCTAGAATGATGAATGATTAATTCTACTAGGGCATTAGGTATTAAAATTACCAGGTTAGTCTAGTAGTACTGAGTCAAACAATTCTTGGTGTTTACTTCTATAAGAATTTACAGAAAAATAAGCTATTATTCTACTCTTTCTCTACATGAAGTTTATTTAACTATTTTGTCTATTATGCGGAAAGTGTACAAGACATTTCAGCAGGAAAAACTAAACAATTTTTGTTAAATCAGAGGGATTGAAAAAGCCCTAAGAGATATAGGAGTGGCTGATACCCAAAATGCTAAAAATGGAGCCAAAAGTAATGACAGAATCATTAAACAGTTTTAAAGAGCCAGGATCTCTCCCCCTAATGGGAGCCTTCTTTTTTTAAAATTCTCACAGGCTTTAATTATTAAATTATAAAATCACAGCACCATTCAAAATTAGCAGCAATAGAATATAGTTTCTTCTATTTATAATATCTTTAAATTTTTTTTAATTGAAGTATAGTTGATGTCCAATATTATCTAAGTTACAGGTACACAATATAGTGATTCACAATTTTTAAAGGTTATGCTGGGGGAGGGTATAGCTCAAATGGTAGAGTGTGTACTTCGCATGCAAGAGGTCCTGGGTTCAATCCCCAGTACTTCCATTAAAAAAATAATTAAATAAAGGTTATGCTAATGAAACTCTTAATGCCATAGATATGCTTGCATGCGTATTTCCATATAGTAATTTAATTTGAATCATTTGAAAAGGTGAATGTAAAAATCCAGCAAACAGAATATAGTAAGTAGTAGCTTCTAATGATAAATGTCAAGTGCATTTTTCTTAAACATAGAAGGTTTTGACTAGAAAGTCAAAAGCAAGGAAAAAACATTTTACATGGTTGTCCCAAAATTTGCTTCAATGGAACATAAACCTACTTTTGATTCATTTCCTGGTAAGTCTCAGCCAGGAAGAACTCCATGGTCCCTTTTTCTAGTTTGATATTCAAATAAGAAAGTAATTTGAATAAATAGTGAGTGATAACATTTTTTAAATGGGATGATTTAAATAGGTTATTAGATATAACCCAACCCAAAGTATAGCTATGAAGAAGACTGTTAAAATAGGACTTGAAAGAAATTTGGTAAATAATGAAGCATGGGCATTCTGAATAGAGAGGAGTCCCCCAGTCTTTGGAAAGGTCAGAAAAATAGGCAGATTGCTGACTACCGTGGTATCTCAAATTACTGCGTTTCTCATTCTCATGTTTTTTCCTAAGGCAGCCCTTCCTCTTTTACCCTACCAAGTACACTGACAAGAAACAACAAATACCTTTTACAGCATTCACTGGACTAGCTAAAGGACAATAAATGTTGAAGTTCTCTCAATAAACAAACCTATATATTAAACCAAGTCTATCATAAGGGCTCCTGAGTCCATGCACACAGTCAGCTTCTGCAATAACCAGTCCCTACTGGTTTCATGGGTTTTCAGAGGAATTCATTTGTGTGAGTTTCCTCTAGTGACTTTCTCCACTAGACTGAAGGGGAAAGGGATGATCAAAGGTAGGTTTTATATTCCACTTCAGCAAGAGAATGGTCAAAAGAGTTGTCCCATTAAATTATAATTATTTGTATCTATATTGCCACTTTGTCCTCAATTAAGGATACTTATGATCAAAGTTGTACCATATCCGGAAGAGCCAGGCACTTTCTGCTTTGGTAGTTCTTCTTTCACTCTCAGGAATACCCTACAAACAGATAATAAAGAAATCAACACATACACAAAGATAAAAACACATTTATTTAAGAGCCATTTCTCTGTAGAATCAGAAATATAGGCTACCATGAATGAAAGACTCTCCAATATGGGTAACATTAGAAATTTAATAGTTTGTATATTGCAGCTTTGGAATAAGAACTTGAATCTTTTTCTGAACACATCTATTACTCAGGCTGCTTGCTGATTTATGAGTCTAATGTCATTAAAAAAAAAATCACTGTGGGATAATTCACCCCCTAAATCTAAAAGGCTTACACCTTAAGCGGAAAACATCACATGGACATCCCGATCTTGGGGAGCTACCATGGAGTTCCAAAAGTAACCGGCATTTTCAAAGTTGCTACCAGGTTCTTAGAACACTAGGAAGTAAGTAGGGAAATTCCATGGTAAGCCTGACTGGCTAGGAGGGAAAACTAACATAGCAAGCAGGTCTCTTCAAAAATAGTTTCCAAAACCAAACTGGGTCCTTATGTGTATTATGGTGCACTCAGCAGTGGCGCTGTTAGGCCATTTGTCTCGGCTCTGATACAAAGCAGTTAGGCAATCCTCTCCCTCCTTTGGCCTCAGTTTCTTCAAGGATACAACTTGACAGAGAATCTCGGAGGCCCTCTCTATCATGAATGTTCTACAGTTCCATGATTTTTGAAGGGCACAGAGTTTGGATTCTGGGTTTTGGTTCCTGTCCTTCCTGATCCTCGAAATAAATCCATCTTCCTCTCAAAACACACGTAACATAAAAATGTTTGAGAACACTGTATGGGTTTACAAGAGCCCCAAACCACCTGTATTTCCTTTGGTTTGTATGTCTCTGCTTTTTGAAGAGCAATGTATCCATAAATCTCATGATCGTCTCACCACATAAACAGCTGTACACCCACTCCCACGCTCCATACCTACTATAGCATCCCTCTCTGCTTCCCAGTGGACACTTGAAATATTGAGTAAACAATATACTCATAAGCCGAGGCATCCATACAGTTGTGAGGGCAAGGGGAAAATGGCATTTTTTCTGGATGTCACATATGGTCACTCCCCTACCTGGCTCTCTCCCTGTCACTTCACTTCCATTTCTCCTCTGTGGTGACAGAGGTGACATAGCAGGTGGAGACGGTGATTAAGCATCTGTCTGGGGAGCTGTCTGATAACTTTATTCTTACTTGGACATGGTGGTCGTGGCAATGAGGAGTTATTTATTACCCCTTGGAAACTACCCCAGCCAACTGGCATCATGAGAATTCATCCAGCCTGGTTTGTACAAGTATTTCAAGCCCAGGAAATTAGACTTTAAAGTTCTGACCACAAAAGAGGCAAGTACTTACTATGTCACATACAAACATCACTCAACAGTTAGCAAAATTAGCATTTAGGAGATGAATCTGATAAATTTTTTTGAACTACACTTTGAAGATAAACAGACCAGGGCTTGTTTCAGACAAAAAAAAGAACTGTGTTTTGAAAGAGATGCTTTCTAGCTTCAAAAACCTAATTTCTGTGATTTCCCATTCTCATGTTGAGGGCAGAGTCACATATTCAGTGGTGCTCAAAAAGCATTAAAAAAAAGTGGAGGGAAAATACCATACAAGGGTGGTCAGTCTAGAGAAGGCACTGAGTTACACTGCACTCAGTCTACTAGGTTCAGGTTCAGAGGACAACCAAGAAAGTGACATATGGCAGGAAGCAAGGAACTGTGGGGCAGGGCTGGGGCCCGGGGCAAGAAAGTGCATTCTCCAGAACAGGCAGGGAAGAATGGCTGAAGAGTCCAAAACTTCTCGGCAGTTCTCAAGGGCAGCTGCTGGTCATCCAATTTGAAAGTTACACAGGAAGAGCAGCTGGAGTGGGGCTTACATCAGAGACAAGCCTTCATGCGCAAACCAAAGTGGAAAAAGGCTCCCTGTGCCAGAGCCGTCACTTGAAAACCCAGCAGTGCTCAGGGGACTGCTCTGCTCTGTGGCCAAGGCCCAGGCTGGCCCACAGATAGGAGAGCTGTCACCCTTCATAATCACACGCTGCCTAAAATTTGGTTTGTCTCTATCGAGCAGTGAAAAAAGCCAGGAATAATGTCAGTTAAAAGCTGGTGCAAATAGGACAGGATCTAAATAACAGTGGCATGAAGTCTCCAGTAGATTTGTTTTGTTTCTAAGTGACTGCACATTGGACAGAAATCCCAAAGACAGCACAAACGCATATTTACCAAATGTTCTTGGTCTGAGTCGACACCAACCCTATAGGAGAAACACAAAAGGAAAATGAGATCTTGAAGCCAATAAAAGGTCTGTTCACATTCGTACATTGTCAGGCAACTTTTCTCAACACAGAAGCTATGGAGCAGTTAACATTTCCATGCTTCGAGACGGCTGCTGATGTAGACTTCTGGCTCCTGCCACTTTCCTTAGCAACAGCTTGGATCCTAAGGCAAGCAGGGTTTACTAATATTCTCTTCCCGCCAGCCCACTTACCAGTTTCAGAAAAATAACCCTTTCTTCCCTGACTGTAAGTCCACTAGAAGCAGAGCCTGGGAAAGCGGCACTGCCCCAGGGGCTGAATAAGGAATACGGGGTAGCTCCAAAACCAAGGCCGGCCCGGTGCTGTTCCGGGAGGGAGCTGCATGTTTTCGGACCTCTCAGCTCTCATGGCAACATCCTGTTACGATGACTGAAGAAAGGGTCTAATCACAGGGGTTTTTTCATAGGTGAATGGACAGACATTGCCCTGGTTCTTTATAATTCTTTTTTCTCTGCTTAAAATTCCTGCTTTCCATATCCCAGGAAACAGCTTCATTATGAAGAAGCTCTCTTTGACTCCCCTACCTCCACGACACGAATGCTCAGCAACCCTGTTAATTCTTTCTCTAAACTGTTTCTCAGACGGTCCGTCTCTCTCTTCCAACTGTTCAAGCTCGGGCCTCTTTCTGACTCATGGGGTCTGTCGCAATGGGCTGTAAGGTTTTCCAGCTGCCAGGCTCTCCCCAAGAGCCAGCTGTCTAAAGCAGAGAACTCACTGCGCGATGCCCTTGACCAAAGACTCTGAGAGCGGCTTACAACCCAGAGGGTCACGTCTAAAGTCCTCTGTGTGGCACTCGAGACTCTCTACAAACTAGTGACCCCCGCCACTCCAACCTTCCTCCCCCTCATTCTCTCCTATGTACTCTGTGCTGTGTCCTCTCTCCAGTCCTGTCCTCTCCTGAGCCTCCACGCCTCTGCTCGTGCTGCTCCTTTGACCTGAAATGCACTGTCCCTCATTTTTCTCTATTCCTTTTTCAAGTTCCAAATGAACCGTTCTATGAACCCTTCAGGCAGAATCATCTTTCCTCTGTGCTTTTATAGCACTTTCGAGATTCCTCTATTATAATATTATTTACCTGTCAGTCTCCCCAAACAGACTGTGAGCTCCTTGAGGGTAAAGGCCATGGTTCATTTCATCTCTGTACCCTCAGAGTCTAGCAACAGTACCTGACACATAATAGGTGCTCAAGTATTTACTGATTAAAGTCACTACTACAGACAACACAAAAAAAAACCTGCAGTGTGAGAAGCTGCAGCAGGAGCATCGCAGAATACGTGTAACACTGAAGGGAGGAAAGCGATGCGAGACCTTATTCAGAATTCAAAGAAAGGCTCATTTCTTCTTTGCTAAAATGGCCAGAAGCTGTTTAATTTTCTTAGGCACATTAAATTCTAACCACATTTGTGTATCTAAAGTGACATCTAGTGGTCTTGAAGGTAGCACACTTGTAACTCTCAGATGGAACATTACTGGAGGCCAAGTCAATATAATAAACATTTACAAGAGCAGTTATTATCTGCCATTATCTGCAGGTGCTGTGCTGGCACAGGGCATAGACATGAATTAGACATCACCTTGCCCTCAAGGAGCTCACACACTAGAGGGGGAGACAAACACAAGTGAAAAAAAGCCCCAGGGCTTTGCAGTCAGGGAGAGCTGGGCTCCCATCTGACTTCAGCTCCTTTCTGGCTGTGTGAACTTAGTCCAGTCATGCAGCCCCATGAACCACAGTTTTGTCACCTGGAAAATGGGGATGATCTCTACCACGCAGAGTTGCTGCAAGATTAAATGAGAAAATGTGTCTAAAGATTTAAACAGAGTGTCTGATACATCCCTGACACTCGCTGAATGGTAGCTCTTGTAACAATACTGTCATTACAGGGCTGACTGAAACAAGTGCTATAATAGAGATACCTCATCTTAAGCAAACGGAAGTGTGGTTCTGCTAGGAAAGAAGAGGGCAGAGGGAGGAGGCACTGGAGTGGTGTCATTTTCAGGGAAAGAAAGAGAATTCCAGGCAGAGGCAACAGTATGAGCAAAGTCTTGGAGTTGGGGAAGTGCAGATATGTGTGGTGAATGACAAGGAGCCAAACGTGACTGGCACAAACTGCGCGGAAGGACGTAGGAAGAGCTGGCTGGCTCTAACTCCCTGAGGATCTGTTGTTCACACAACAGCTGGAGTGATCCTTTTACACTGTAAATAGATTGTGTCACTCTCTTGCTTTCAAATCCTGTAAGACTGCCAACTGGATTGTAAAATTAAAACTCCTTACCATGTCCTACAAGATCTGAGAGCAGGGGTCCACAAACTACAGCCCACAGGCCACATCGGTACACATTCTGCTTTTGTGAATCAGGTCTTGTGGGAACACAGCCATGGCAACTGATTTACATATTGTCTTTGGGGGCTTTCACGCTAGAGTTGAGTAGTTGAGACAGAGACCGTAAGGCCTTCAAACCCTAAAATTTTTACTCTGGCCCTTTACAGGACACGTTTGCCAATCCCTGCCCACCTCATTTCCTATCTATCCTTTGATCAGTATATTCCAGCTAGGCAGGCTTTTTTGTTTTCATTCAACAGGCTAAGTTTGTTCCTGCCTCAGGGCCTTTGCACTTGCTCTCCCCTCTGCCTAGACTGCTCGTCTTCCTGCTCACTGTTTAACTGGCAATATCTTGTCATTCAGGTAGACTGAGCTCACATGTAATCTCGCAGAGAACCTTCCTGATCTCCACTTCTAGATAAAACACATTCTACCCCCAGCTACCGTCACACTACCCCGTTTGCCATCATGGCATTTAATACTATCTAAAGTGGTCATCTTCACTTATTTGCTTGCTAGTTTACTGGCTGTCTTCTCCCACTGAAGTATAGACTTAATGAGACCAGGGACTTTTCAATGTTATTACTACCACTGTCCCTCTCCAGAACAGGGTCTCTTAACCTTCACATTACCAGCATTTTGGCCCAGATCATTCTTTGCTATGGGGGCTGCTCTGTGCACTGTAGGACGTTCAGCAGCATCCTTGGCCTTTACCAATGAGATGCCAGTAGCAGCCTCCTCTCTTTGATTGTGACAATCAAAAATATCTCCAGACACTGCCAAGTGTCCCTTGTAGGGGGAACCATCCCCAGTTGAGAACCACTAAGTTAGAGCTTAAAACAGCACCTCAAAACATGGTTGGTGCTCAAACAGTATTTATCGAATGAATGAATAAGAGGCACAGTTGAAATGCTGTGCTAAGAGCTTTACAGATATGAGCTCACTGAATCCTTGCAACAACCCTGGGAGGTATGTACTATCACAGACACTACAGATGAGGAAACTGAGGCTTAGAAAGGTTAAAGAACTTGCTCAAGGTCACAAAATTAATAAATGAAGGGGCAAGAACTCAAAGTCAAGTTTAATCCTGCATGAACCTTAAAACTGAAGGATTTATCAGTATCCTCAAAACTGTACTAGACAAATTTAGGGGGAGGTAAGAGAAACTTAAATTCCTCTGTTTGAAAAGAGGCCAAAAAAAAAAAAACCCCTAACAACAACAATAGCAACCAGTTAGGAACCTGACTGTAAGGTAATGTATACAGTTAAATGCCAAACTACTATCGGACAGACAAGATGGGCCAAGGAATGTGCAAATCTGGGGAGTTGGATTTGACTTCATGTGAGTAGGTGGGTTTTTTCTGGGGGGCAGGTAAGCATGCGTATTTTGTTTGGTTTGTGTGGAAGGCAGTTAGGGAAGAGAACTGATTCTACTTAAACACTAAGACTCCATTTAATTTAAAAGTGTTATTTTTCCTAAATTATCTTACATTTAGTTTAGTTCGTCTTAGTAAAATAAGGAAGACTTTATTCACAAGCTCTTGAGAAAAAGGAGTTTAATCCTTCCAAAATTGACTACCTCATTTAAAAAAAATTTTTTATTGACTGCCTTATTTCTTGATGCAGCAATCTAGGAAAAATTAAGTGAGACTGGTGGCTTCTCTGTCCACCATTTCATAGTTTGTATGACCTTGAATAACTTAGAAACTTTTTTTTTTGTTTTTGTTTTTGTTTTTGTTTTTGTTTTTGTTTTTTTGGGCTTTCCAGTGCGGAAAGCCTGCTAGACAAATTCTAAAAGAGCTGTTACACTACTTAGAAACTTTTTAACCCTCTATTTCCTCACTTGTAAAACGGAGCTATTGTGATTAGAGAAATATGAAAAATGCACTTTGCACAATGTCCAGCATACAGTAGGTGCTCAGCAAATGTCAGGCACTCCCTGAGGTAATAATCAGGGTTATAAGAACATTATTTCTGTGTATTTTCAATTATCTACAATAACAGCACTGGAATTTAAAAAAGGTATTTCAATAGTAAAGAGAGATAAAGACAATAATAACAACATTCCAGGTCTGATTAAGGGCTGGTTGCTATTTAGAATGTTAAAAGAAAGGCATAATAGAATGAAAAAAAATGGAGAACAGAGTCTATAAAATGTGAAATACTATTTTCTCTAATGAACCCCACATATTCTGGAAGCTCAGCAGCGCTTAAGGTCTATGATGTTTCAGCAAACACAGAAGTGAAATCTACAAAGGCTTTAGCAACACAGACTGCTGTACCCATGGAAACAAACGCAGGACTCCTGAGATACGAGGGAGCTGTCCAACTGAATACATTAACTAGCGTGCCATTGAGACTAAGACCTCACAATCTTGCCCTCGGATTGTCAGGTCAGAAACAGTGCAGATCATAAAGATGAGAAAGAATGACAATATCTTGTCATTGATTGGGGCTGAGATAAACCGGACTGCCTCATACATTCCAGACAGAAGGAAATTTTTGATCCAATCTGGTGATACGGATCAAAAGCCTTAAATATATGCATATCCTTTGATCAAGCAATTCCACTTCTAGGAATGCATCCGAAGGAAATAAACAAGTGCACAATGGTGTATGCATTTACAAGTGTTACACTGTTAATGGTAATGGTAATAGTGAAATCCTCAGTTGTTAACAGTAATGGCATAATCCTAGAAACAATACAAAAGTCCAATGGTAGGAATTTGGTTAATAAGTTATAATATATGCAGCCATTAAAATAATGATATTTACTAACATAAATGTCCATGCTATATTACATATAAAAATCAGTTTACAAGAGTACCTGTAGTAGGGAGGAGGGTCTAGCTCAGTGGTAGAGTGTATGCTTAGCATGCATGAGATCCTGGGTTCAATCCCCAGGCCCTCTATATAAATAAATACCTAATTACCTCCCCCCGACCCCCCCCCAAAAAAAAGTTAAAAGAAGAGTACCTGTAGTGTTGCCCCTTTTTGTTAAAAAAAAATACAATGCACAGCCAAGAGGTCTGGCAAAACAGCCCTCAAAGTGTTAACAACAGTTTTTATTTTTCTTTTACATATTTTCCATTTTTTCCCTCTACTACACGTTATATACTTGTTAAAAGGAAGAAATGAATATTATACATTGGTTAAAGCTTAAAATTTTCTCATGATTAAAGGCAAAATAACCTGAATTATAACTTAATATTAAAAGGAGGTCCCCAGTCACAACTTACCTGATATGCAAGCACGACAGCATGGCAGTGGTGCCGCCACCAAATACCCACACAGTAAAGAACACGATCAGAAGTGTGGTGCTGAACATCATTTGCCGGGCGTAAGTGGCAGTATCTCGAATGGCCAAGGCAAATGCCATTGCGCCACGAAGGCCTACAAGGGAATGAAGGAGGACAGTGTGAGCTTCATAAATTCAGAGAAATAAGGCACATTCTGAGAACTTAGAGGAGCATGAACAGATGTGTAATATATATTAACGTACACAAGTATATACAAACAGAAAAAGAATTAGTAGATGACACCCACAGGCATTGATCATTTAACAATTTATTGAAATCTATTTTAAAATTTACTTACACTAAAGTCTACTCTTTTGGGTGTACAGGTCCATGAGTACAGAGGTGTGTGACCACCTATCACAACCAAGACACAGAATGGTTTCATTGCCTCCCCCCAGCAAATTCCTTTGTGCTGCCTATTTTTAGTCTAACCTCCCTGTCACCTAGCAAACCCCTAGCAACCACTGACCTGTTCTGCGTTGCTATGCTTTTGTCTTTTTGGGAATGTCGTGTAAATGGAGCCTACAGTATGTAACCACTTGAGACTGGCTTCTTTCACTCAGCACAGTGCCTCAGAGGTTCATCCACGTTGTCGTGTGGATCAACAGTTTATTCTTTTTAGTGCTGAGTAGGATTCCGTGGCGTGGCTGTACCACAGTTTGCTTATTCCCTCTCTCATTGGAAGACAGACAAGTGGGCTGTTTGTATGTTTTGGCAATTACAAATAGAATTGCCATAAACATTCACATACAGGTTTTTGTGTGAAAAGGGGTTTATCTTCTTCACCACACATGACATAGTTCTGAACCAGGAATTTAGAACCAGAACATGAAAAAAATTCCCAAAGAAGGGAATGGAACACTTTTAAAAAGAATTTTCTATCGGAGGCTGCAACTTCAATGTTTAAGGGAGTCTTACATTACTAGCATTATCATTTCCGTTTAAAATCAAGCTAGTATATGCACGGTGAGTTGTTTCTTGGAATAGGCAAGAGAGGGAGTTACAACTTACCAGCAAACATCATCATGTGTTGAAAATTGGATCCAATCTTACTTCTTCTACCCAAATTAAGTAAGAGGGACAATGGGTAAATATTGGCAGCTCTTCCCAAGAAAATAGCAATCTAAAATTATTAATAGGTTAAGGATAATTATTTTTATTATTAACATTCTTTAGATTACACATTCAGGGTGGTGAAAGACTATCTTAGGGAGCTCAGATTCTAACACACAGCCTTTGCATTCCGTCGTCTGCCACGACAGTTCTGTATCTGCACTGTCCAACATGGTGAGTGCCTGAAGTGTGGCTAGTGTGACTGAGGAACTGAGGATTTTCATCAAATTTCATTTTAATAAACTTAAATGTAAATGATCACATGTGGTTAGCTGCTACCAAACTGGACTATGCAGGTCTAACATATAGGAAATTCATGAGATGAATAGAAACATGATTCAAAGCAGAGCTTCTCTGGCATAATCTTAAGATTACTAATATAACAGGGTAGTTCATTTTAATTGTCAATGTTGGTCGGGGAAAGAGTAACACTGGCTAAACTTGCCCTTGATTCCTCAGAACAAAGGTCAGGGCAGCTCTGACACCTCATACCGCTGACATTCCTGCCAGCTCTAGCGTCTTCCTCTGAGTCTACAGTTCCACTTTGCTTCAAAGGGAAGTCTTGATGAGAATTTAGAATGGTTTTAACTAGAAATGAATCTTAGTGTCTTTTTCTCCAGTTTGCTGTCTATAGATGCTCTTCCTTTACAAATACAATTTTTATTTCAGGGGTTCTAAGACAGTCTCCACCTCACTTTCTGAAAGGAATACAAAGGAGAAATCTAAGATTAAAAACAAAGCAAGATGAGGGGAAACAGTGCTGACCTGAGTAACTTTAGAAATGGGCGGGAGTCTGTAGGAGTAAAGGTAAAAGGAACTACGCAGAAGTATTAACATGCTCATTGATAAAGCTGTTTCCCATGGAGCACTGGGTAACGATCCGGACACTGCCATGTATGCTGGAATGGAACAAGTAATGGAGGGTGGAAGGTGGGAGTCAGGTTTCCCACTGTTGGAACGGGAGTTTACTGATCAGCAAGAGGAGGAGGCTAGAATTACCCATGTGGTAATGGATTAGAGTTGGAGACACTGGTATGAACTTGCCTTTGGCTTAATAGAAATAGGGATGGTTACCTATGTTAATATCTATACACATACATATATACAGCAACCTGACACACACTATCTAGGCCAGGTGATTAAGATGAACACCAACATTATTAACATGCTAATAAGTATGTATCCTTGATATGATGCCATGAGAATGGTACTTACTTCTGTGGTCTTCCTTCTAAAGAATGCACAACCCCAGTCTAATCATGGGGAGAACATCAGACACATTCCAGCTGTGGGACATTATGGAAAATACCTGAGCAGCACCCCCTCAAACTTGTCAAAGGTCATCGAAAACAAGGAATGTCTGAGAAACTGTCACGGTCAACTGGAACCTCTGGAGGCATGATGATTCAATGAAACGTGGCAGCCTGGCTGGGACTTTGGACATTAGGGAGAAACTTTGGGGATCTGAATAAAACATGAACTTTAGTTAATAGTAACGTATCAATACTGGTTTATTAATTGTCACAAGTATACCATGCTAAGGTAAGATGCTAATAATAGGGGAAATTGGGTGTGGGTATGTGAGAACTTTCTGTATTACCTTCACAATTTTTCTGTAAATCTAGAACTATTTTAGAATATGAAGGTTATTAAAAACAGTGATTCCCTGAAAAAAAAAGCAAAAGAAAATAAAACAGTAACAACAAAACATGTGGGCCAATGTGGCATCAACTGCTAATTATACCCCCAGTATCTATTCTTCATTCCTTTAGTAGGAGCACATACTCCTCCCTCTCATCTCCAATTTTCATCTGAGCACGCTGCCACCTAGATAAAGAATGTAATTCCCAGCCTCCCTGGCAGGTAGGTGTAACCAGTGGATGTTAAGTGGAAGTGATGTGTGCATTTTGTGGCTCGTGTCCTCAAAGGGAATTGGCAGACATAGGGGTAAGCAACCTTGGACCCTAAGAACAAGGGCCACTCCCTAAGGATGGTTGCAAGAAGGCTGCTTGGGTCCCTGATGACTCTGTGGAGCAGAGCTGCTGCATCAGTCCAGACTTTTACATGAGAAAGAAAGAAACTTCCACTTTGTTTAAACCTCAGTTAATTTAGGTCTTTGTCACATGAAACTAAACTTACATCTTAAGTAATACAGCCAGCAAGAGAACAATTCTCTCCTGGTAAGAGTCAGTTTTCATGGTAGGATTCTGTATTGAGGAACTTCAGTTCCTAACAGACTCAGAAACCTACAGAGAATATTTAGCCTTATTTCTGGATAAGTCTAGTGGACCAAGCCACTTGAATGCTCAAAAATTTCTCAAAGACGAGCAGGATATGAAGTTACTGATCTCATGGGAGTCTTCCAGCTAAGGCTCTTTTTTTTTTTAATTAATATGGCTTTATCTTTTTTGCCTGAAGTTCATTCTCAGAAGACTAAGACTCTGCAGAATGGCATTTCAGTAATACTTCACTTTCTAACAGAGATCCTACTTAGAGTTTTAATTAAAAAATATTTCTGCTAATCTCTTTTGGCAGAATCTTCATTCCGAGGTGGTTTTTGAAAAATACTACTTCTTTTGGAAGTCGCTAATTCAAACAGCCCTCTCTCTGATCACAATCTTTCTATGTTCCACGTTCATCCATCTTGGATCATTCTCCCACCTCGCTGGGACCTCCAGTCCAAAGATCCCTCTACTTTTGCCTCAAATACTCAGTCTTCTCCCTTCTTCACTTCCTTTCTTAGCCACATCTTTAATAATACTCTTTCCAATACCTTACATTCACTCGTCCCTCTCGGTGTTTTCATTGCACCAACTTGACATGACTATCTATTTTCTCTGTGCTTATAGAGACTCTCCTGGACAGAGTCATACAACAGGGCAGACTGATTCTACTGCTAATACTAACCCCTCAAACTGAAATGGGTCCCCAACACTGCTCAGCAATCCTACTGCATTTCTTTGGTCAATTCACTGTCCCACTCTCTGCAACAACTATTTCCAAACCTTCTCCTCAAAACTCCTACCACCCATGGAAGCCAGCCTCCTAGAGGGTCCCTACTAGTCCACCCTTCTGTAGTCTCTGCTCACACTGTACCAGGGTCCATCTGTGCAACCAATAGAACACGGCAAAAGGGATGATGGGATGTCACCTCCAAGATTAGGCTGTAAAAGGCACTTTGGCCTCCATCTTGGTGCTCTCAGCTCGCCTCCACTGAGGGAAGCTGTCCCACGGAGAGGTCCATGTGGAGAAGAACTGAAGCCTCCAGCTAACAGCCATGTGAGTCAGCCTGGGGCTCCTCCATCCACAGTCAAGTCTCGAGAGTGCAGTCCCGGCCCAGAGCACGACTGCAGCCTCACAAGGATCCTTGAGCCAGAACCACCCAGCTGAGCTGCCCCTGGACTGCAGATCTCAGAAGCCGTGTGAAAGAATACATGTTTGTTGTTTCAAGCTGCTAAATTTTAGGGTAATTTGTTACATAATAGATAACTGATAGGCCACCTGTTCCTATCTCACTTTCAGCAGCAGATCTCACCTCCTACTTTACAGATAAAAATAGAAGTTATCAGACAGGAATGCCATCTTGCAAATGTACCTTCATCTCTACAAACCCTAACCCTCTCCTGGAACAATGGCGGAACTGAGCTTCCTCCCACTGAAGCCCAGTGTTTCCCCACGTGCCTTGGACTCCATCTCCTCCTGCCTTCTCATGAGGCTGGTACTACTGATTGCTCTCTTTCATGTACTCAGCTTCTCCTTTTCAGCTGGATTTTAAAAATTTGAGAGAGAGAGAGAGAGAGAGCGAGCGAGAGAGAGAGAGAGAGAGAGTGCAAGCCTCCTTCAATCTTTCATCATCTTTCAACCACTGCCCTGTGGCACACACTGCAAACTGCTCCCCACCATCCACCCCCTCTTTCTTCCCTTCAGTAATAGAGGACAGACAGTTTTATCTTTCGTGGCTGGCAGGATGGTAGGAGACCTTTTTCTGTCATTCCAATCTGCCAGTATTGTTTGTGCAGTAAACAAAAGTGGAAATAGACTAGAATGGACAAAAGGGTTGAACTCCTTATTTGTTTCACACGGAGGAAATTTTTATATATTTAAATGTATTCTTATCAACCACCCCTCCAGAAAACACATGCAAATCTCACTTAAAAAAAAAGTTTTCATAATAGAATGCATGACAAAGGATACAAATGCCCCTACTACAAAGGTCGGGTTAAAGACATGGTTCTGGAAGGTGAACAGTGTCAGTCCCATGTAGGAGAAGATGAAATTCTCTGCCAAGAAATTGAGAAGCTCAAACAACTGAAACGAAATTTTAGAAGGTTAGTCCAGCAAATAAATTAAGTTACATAATTTGAAACATAAGTATTACTAAGATAATGAAACATACACTTCAAATATGTTAAGTTCATGTATATCCCCAAAAATATGTGATTCAGAGGGGAGCAAATGAGAGATGACATTTCTGGTCCCACAGAAAAATCCAGAAATGTTACCTCTTCACTTCCCCAATCAGTTTCCCTTCTCCAATCCCTGTATTCAGTCATTCTTATCCTCCTCCTCCAAACTCTGTCAATTTTTCTTTTGGAATGTTTCTTGCTGTCCCTGCCACTGCCTTAGTCTAATTTTCATCACTTTCCATCCATAATGCTGCAAAAGGGCCCTAACTGCTATACGTGCCACCCCTACCGTCTATACCCCTACCCAATGAATCTCTCTAAATACAGCAGTTCCAAGACCCTTCCCTCTTCACAGGCTGTAAGAGCCAGTTCAAATTCTTTATCCCAGCATAGAGTTCTTCATGTCAATTCTCACAACACCACCTTGCCATATGGTTTCACTTTTTACATGGGTCTTAGCCCTCACTGAGGGAGCAAGGACTCACATATTATAGTCTTATGCTCTGTACCCCACCCTGATGCCCACCCACCTCCACTCATACACATCACTGTGATGAAAAGGCCACAACTAGAAGCATGAAAATTATGAAGGAGAAGTCTCATTGGTAAAGGCAAATATACAATAAAGGTAGTAAATCAACCACATCTAACGCTAGTAGGAAGGTCAAAAGACAAAAGTAGTAAAATCATCTATAGCTGCAATAAATAGTTAAGGAATACACAAAACAAAAGGATGTAAAATATAATGTCAAAAAACAGTAAATGTGGGGGGAGGGATAAAAAAGCAGGGTTGTTAAAATGCATTTGAACTTAGGAGATCAGCAAATACACGCACCCAATGTTCACTGCAGCATTTACAATAGCCAAGATGTAGAGGCAACCTAACTGCCCATCAATAGATGACTGGATAAAGAAGATGTGATGATGATGTGTGTGTGTGTGTGTGTGTATACACACCCACATTCTTCTACATTATTTCTATTTCTTTGATTTTATACACACACACACACACACACACACACACACACACACACAATGGAATATCACTCAGCCATTAAAAAGAATGAAATCTTGCCATCTGTGACAACACGGATGGACCCAGAGGGTATTATGCTAAGTGAAATAAGTCAGAGAAAGACAAATATTATATGATCTCACTTACACATGGAATCTAAAAGCCAAAACAAATGAATAAATACAACAAAACAGAAATGGAGTCATAGATACAGAGAACAAACAGGTGGTTGCCAGAGGGGAGGGGGGAGGGGAAGAAAAGAAATAGATGATGGAGATTAAGAGGTAAAAACTTCAAGTTGCAAAGTAAATGAGTCATGGGGATGAAATGTACAGTGTGGGGAATATAGTCATTAACTATGCAATATCTTTGAATGGTGACATATCAAACCTAGACTTACCGTGGTGACCATTTTGAAATGTATAGAAAAACCAAATCACTATGTTGTGTAACAGGAAGTAACATAGAGTTGTAGGTCAATTATACTTCAAAAACAAATAAACAGACTCATAGAAAAAGAGATCCAATTTGTGATTATCAGAGGTGGAGGATGGGGGTATGGGGAAACTGGATGAAGGTGGTCAAAATGTACAAACTTTCAGTTAGAAGATAAATAAGTACCAGGGACATAATGTACAACATGGTAAATATAATTAACACTGCTGTATGTTATATGTGAAAGGTGTTAAGAAAGTATCCTAAGAGTTCTCATCACAAGAAAAAAAAACATTTTCTATTTATTTATTTTGTATCTGTATGAGATGATGGATGTTCACTAAACTTATTGTGGTCATCCTTTCATGATGTATGTAAGTCACATCATTATTCTGTTCATCTTAAACTTAAACAGTGCTGTAAGTTACTTGTATCTCCATAAAACTGGAAGGAAAAGAAGCCATTGGATTAGGAACACAAGGAAAGAAAGCTATCTGACTGACCACTGGAGCCACAATAATAACAGTCTGATAATATTCTGCTGACCTATCTCTACCCTAAAAGCTGTCACCCTTCAACCTGCCAATCCCATCTATTTCTGGAGTCAATGAAACAAGAGCTGAAATGAGTAGACATCACTTGGAACAGATCAAAGATTATTTTTCAGTAAAAAAACAAAACAAAGATTTGTATTTGTTTCGCTGCAAAGAGGAGAAGTTCATTCACAAACTATAAAGTTTCTCTTACCTGTTTAGTTCTATGCTGAGACTCCGTGGACAAATTATTGTATGTATAATGGGCCTGTGTGATGCCACAAAACAACACTGCAACTACACCTAGAAAAACAATGAGATCCAAGTTCACATAAAAGGAGAGTTCCTAACTTTAATACTGAGGCTCTTATTTTACAGAAGTAAATTATATGCTTAGGATTAAAATTTTCAGTTGTGACTTACTTTATTGAGAGGAACTGCTTCCACTGAAAATCTTTTACATTCTAAAGGGACAGCATAAATCTCAACCCTAACAAGTATGCTCAAATATCAGAGGCTCAAATACTAGTTGGTCCACCTGAAGGAAAAAAAATGACTGGTGAAGTCACTCCTTGTAAAGTTTACAATTAAAAGGAGAAAGTAACCTACCTGTGAAACCCCATGCTTCAGCCAAGAGGAAGGTGCTCCAGGACATCAGGAAGAACAGGCCTGTCTCCAGCAACTGGAACTCCCGTAATTTGGTGAATTTTGTCACGTCACACTGTCAAGGTTGATAACAAGATCTCGTAATACAGAAATGTGGCTAGAACAAAATAAGTCAAAGCAAGGCAACCATGAAAGCAAAAGAAGGGTTCTCTAGTCTCTCTAGCACAAAAGGCACAGAATAAGGAGGCAGGAAAGTGAAGAAACTCTGACTCTAAGCACTGTATGAAGGAGTCAGCAGCCTTCCCTTTGGTTAAGAAGTCCTACAGCTTAGTGCATCCAGTTGTCTTATGGGTATCATGTGCCTCACTAGGAAGCACCCAGTAAAGAACAGAAAGGACAGAAAAGGATGGGGGTGACAGAGCAGATACACAACATGCCCACTTCTAGTAATTCGTGACCCAAGGCAAGACAGCTTCTGTAATTACAGCAATTTACATTTATGAAAAATATATCATTTCCATGAGATTCCATGTTTATCTAATCCTCCAACACCTCTGCGGTGCGCAGCATTCCATGAGGAAGAAACAGGCATCACTCGCTCACTCTAACAAGTATCTGTTAGTTGCCAGCGGAGGGACCTGTGTCAAGCTGTGGTAAATCTCAGGCTGGACTCTACCTTCATCTCAACAAGTGTGTACTACAACACAGAAATTAAGCTCCTCAAGGAACTTGTGCTGGGGAAGAGAAGCTATCTGTCTTGGGTCCTTCTTCAGAACTCTTTTCACTGTCCCTTTATGCCTCAGTTGGTCTGTAAAAAGCCCTAAGACAAGTCAATTCCAGCACAAAGCTGAAGTATAGCATGCTAATAGATTCTCGGAAAAAGTATTTGTTTTATATGAAAGTACCCTGGAGGTTTTAGAGCTGGAAGCTCTTTAGGGATCATCAAGTCCCACTCATTTTCCGGCTGTCCTCGCCCTCTACTTCCTACGCTGAGGTCCCACGAGGTGAAATATCACCGCTTCTATACCAGAAGCTCCAAAAGGCAGAGGCCACGTCTGTCTTGTTTAGCTTTGATACACAGGGCATAGCGTGTGGCATGCAGCAGGTAATCAAGATTTTTAAAAAATAAATACAAGAATGACTTGCTCAGTATTTCCAATAGCAAACTAGTGGCAGTACGTAGGACTCCAGAGCAAAAGGTTAAAATCGGTGAGAGCTGAGATGAACTCCCATCTGTCCTAACCCGGAAGCCCTATTTTGTTCAATTGGCATCAAGGTCAAACATTCCTAGTTCTCCTATTAAATGAAGAGCAAAAGACTGCCGGGCTGAACAGCAGCACAGAACACCTAGAAGCTCTCTGGAATATACCTACCTTTCTATCAATTTAGTCTACAACCTTGAAATTCACTCCTAAAGGGTCACTGTGTCTAATTAGACTTTTGTAGTGAGTGAGGACATGGAGCCCCACACAAAACAATGAAATTCTTTTATTTATTCATTGGTAAAGATGATTGCCTGATGTTTTCACACCAACTACTTGGTTATAAGGTTAATAACTGTAACACAATGTCAATTATTATGGAACTAGGAGAGACCACGGAACACAGTATTCAATTACTCGGTGAAGTTAACAACAAAAGATAAATATAATAAAAGGATATTAAAGCTGTCACCACGCCGGTAGCAGCACCCATTGCGAAAGAGCCACTGAAGATTCCAAGGAAAATTCCAATAGACTTGAACATGGCTGTGACATCAAAGGTGTGGCTGTTGTCTCCAGCTGGCTGGTATGCTACTATTGAGCTACAAAAGAAAGACTGTTCTTACTTCTAGGCGCAACTTTTACTTTTAAAACATTATCTAAAAAATAATAAAATAAATACATTAAAAATCCATTATTTACTATAGAGTTTCAAAGATGAAATCAGAGTGGGGGAAAAACCAAAAATTTTGGATTTGGATTGCCAAAATAAGGACCAAAGGTTATCCAGACACACTGCAGTGGATCCAGCCAGCAAGAAAACTCAGCTTTTCTTAAACGACAATTTCAGAAGGTAGAACATTTTAATTTTAAGATCCTGTCTATGAAGGCTGTGCCAAGCCTTTCTGTCCAGCCTCAAGATATTATGTAGTATTATCCTTTCGTGACTCTGTTTTTGACTTACTGTTATTGAGTGTCTGAAAGCCCTAACATACTAATGTGAACAAACTAATGAGAAATTCCATGTACTTCCAACAGAGGCATAAGAATATAAAGAATATTGTTCAACACTCAACTCGGCCATGTTCTGTTTTTCCTATGGGAAGAAAAGAGATGACTGAAGTAGCCTTTCAACTTTTAGAATACCTGCTATCTAGTGACTCACTGAAATGGACTTTTATGGGGAAAAGGGCTTGAAAGGCCTTCCAGGGAATTAGAAGCCACTCAACAGTACTTTTAGTGGATTCTCCACTTCAAACTTCTGAAAGAAAGTCACTCTCTAAGAGGCCAAGACAGGCAATTACAAGGGACACTCTTCATCTTGAACTCACAGTCCAAACCTGGTCTAAAAATACTTCTTTTAAAACAGTTGCCACAGGAAACAAATACAGCTGAGAAAATCAGTGCTGCCAACAGGTCTCTGGCAGGAGTGCCTGCCATTACTAAGTCAGTTCTTAGTTAATTGAGGTACCAGTGTTTTTATAATAAGTCCAGACTCAAAGACATCATACAAAACATGTCAAAGAAAAGAAGGAGAAAAAAATACATTCCTAAGAATATAATGAATTCTCCCTGTGATTACTACAACGATTTTTTTCTGGCTCAAGGCTAAAAAAGTGGCCTTAATATACCATGTACACCAAGTTCTTTTCATATATTCCTGGTTAAGTTAAAAAACAAAACAAAACAAAATCTAAAACCAAACTAAAATGCCCTCATTTTATCTATTTTATCAAAGTACAGCTCTAACATGAATTTCTGGTAATGGCATCTAGGCTCAATCTGAACTGAAAATTTTTAAAAATGTGTATTTCAATCTTCAAAGTGACCAGATCATTTTGGGAGTAGCAGACGTGGTGTTGTTTTAGTGAATGTGAAATGGCCTTCAACGCCATTCTAACTTACCTACGCACAAGGGGCCCCACCACTGTAAATGAGATTTGGAACACATAAACATGAAATATAGCAGCTGGCTAGAGGAAAGAAAGGATATTGCTACAACAACAATCCTTCTCCCTGGTGACAGTTTTCAAAATGCTGGCAAGAGCGAAATATTGATGCCATGCCTCCTGAGACTGCTTTCCCTGGAGTAGTTCATGGAAATCCAAGATTCACACTAATAATTATGTTATATTCTTTAATTGCTAAAATGTACAAGGAAATAGGAAAAGCACGGTGGGCTGAGAACAGATGAGAGGTTTGTTTTCTTCCTTTCCAGTCAAATGCTGGCCTCTGGTTTGAAATCTTAACTTGTCTTTTCTACATAAGTCAATATTTTATCTTGACGCAGCAACATTTTCAGGAATACTTTAAAAAAAATCCTGAGAGTAATATAACGTACAATTTAGGAGGAAACATCAACCCATCATTCCACTACTCTGACAGGTCTCTTATTTTCCTTCTGTATTTCTTTCCCCTCTTTTTGCTACACACATGTTTTTTCATGTTTAGTTGTAATCATAGTGAACATACGGTCCTGAATTCTGCTTTTTCAAATGACAATGACATAACAATTATTAGTCTCTCTAACTGTAGTTAGACTTCAAAAATGGTCCAAAGAGATATAACATAATTTATTTAACCATTTCCTGACTGTTGGACATTTATAAGTTGCTTCTAATCTTTTTCTACTATAAATAACAGTGGGCCCTTCTGCATCCCCATAAGATCATGAGAGTAAAATGTCTGAGAGGGGAATGAAACAGGATAGAAGGGATCAGGGCACAACCACTGAAGGAATGACACAGCAATTGAGGACAGGACAAACTGGTTAGAACCAAGATGGTGGAAGATTTGACTTCCAGTAGACCTTGAGTCTCATGGCACACCCACAGGTGCCATGACAGTTCGTAGGCTGACCATAAAAGGTCAAAGAGCTGGCAGGGGCTTGATTGCTGGAAATCCCTGCCCTGTTCCCCAGAGTAGTTAGAATAATACTACTCATTAGTGTATGAAATTACCAAGCCCATAAAACCTAACAACTGCACCTCGTGGTCACTCTCTCTCTCTTGCCTTCTAAGTCATTTTCCATTCTGAGTGAGACAGACTGCACTCTATCTATGGAGTGTCTATCTCTCTAAATAGACTTGCTTTCACTTAAAAAAAAAAGAAATAACAGTGTGAAAGAACATATTTGTGCTTTTCACAAATTGTGGACTATTTCCCTGTGCCACATTCCAAGAAATAGGGTATTACTATACCTATGGCTCCTTTTAATGTCAAGAAACAGCTTTCAAATCGATCTCCATTACATTTTTGGAGGGAAATATGACTATATCTCTCAGTCTTTTTAGTGATCATATCCATTGGCCTAGAAATTCTACTTATAAATAATATCCTACAGAGATACTCTCAAGGATTCACAGAAATTTACACGCTATTCACAATAATACAATATTAGAAAATACCAAATATGAATCAAAAGGGGACTGGAAAGGCAAATTTGTAGTGCATCCATACAATGGGATACTAGAGGTATTAATATTGTACAAAGTCCAAGTGAAAAAAGCAAGTTACAGAAAAGTATGTGTAGTGCTATGCCTCTTTTTGTTTAAAAATTAAAATATTTACATGCATGTTAATATCCTAATGGGAAAAGTCTGGATGAAAATCTTAATAGGGATTATTTCTGAGAGCAGAAATTTCAGGAATTTTCTACTTTCTAAGTAAAGTACTTTGAGTATTTGTTACAAACATGTATTAATTTCATTATCATAAACAGTGACAAAAGATAAAATACAAAAGAGTAGGTGATACCAATTTCAATGTTAACAACAATGTAAAAGTGATACAGTAAGAACAACTGCACTAGACAATTACCAGCAGTAACTATCTTCATTAACAATTGTTTCTCTTGTTAAGTGCATAGGTAAAAATGGCCACTTATTTAACATGTATATCTCTAGTAACTAGTAAAGTTAAAGTTTGTCTATCATGTGTGTTTACTCACGCTTACATTTTATAAAATGCAAATGATCCTTAAAACATATTTTAAGTTAGTGTGAATTTAAGTCTCCAGAGTAATCATGGTGTATCCATTCAAAGAAACACTAGGTGACTTAGATCGCATCTCTAACTAGATACATATTACACTGTCTCGGTACATATAGCTCCACCTCATACAGCAATATATAAGGGAACCAGTTTCACTCCTCCCTCACCAGATTAAAAGTAGTAATATTAACAAAAAAAAAGTACTGCTAAGTTAACAGGTCAAAAAACAAAAACAACTTCCAACATAAATTTCAAGAAGGGATATCTTAACTTGTTAATTGCCAAACAGAGGTCCCTCAGAAAAGGGTCCCTTTCTTTGTACAATGCTGTTTCTACAGAATATACACATTAGAAAATCATCAAACTAACAGAACTCAACACAAAGCAGACTATTTCTATCTAATGTACTTTTAAAAGGCAAATAAAAGATGATGAAAAACAATGCAGAGCACTCCACCTAGTAACCTCCCCAAGTCAGCAACACAGTGGGTTTCCCTTCATCCTTCGAGCAGGAATTCACTTGCTCACCTGCATTCAGACACTTACACAGCTAATGATTTCCCTGGTATTGATACTCCCTAGATACAGTCCTTCTCCACCAGATTCCACCAGACTATGTAATGAGTTAACTTATCTCCTATGAATCCAGAATAGTACTATCTATGTACCATCCTTGGGAAAATTGAGAGAAGAATCACTTGAGTCATTCTCTACAAGGCTTAATTCTCTCACAGGACCCTGTTTGAGAAAGGCTGCAACAGAAGGACAAGAAGTCATTCTCCTTTTGTGAGAAGCGTCATGGAAAGGGCATTCTCTTTCTGCCAGATTTTTTCTTCACCAACACTGATATGTACACCTCCAAGCTCAAAATTTTCTAATGAGTTTTTTTTTTCTTTTAACTCTATTCAACTGTTCTTAAAGTTGCAGGAAATAAGTTACTTTATTAATGGAAGGCACAGGGCACATCAGTTTAAGACAGGACCAGAACAGAGTTTCCTGGCTCTTAATCCATTAGGGCAATGAGGAAGGAACACTTATTAGTAAGATGATTAAGTAACAGAATAATTATCTAGGACGGTGGATTGATGCTAAAAGTAACCGCAGTATCCTATCCTCTTTGCCTGGTAGCACTGGTGATCTTACACGCTCTTGTGTACTGAAAACTTCAACAATATTTACAGCTTCTTTTTTTTTTTTACAGCTTCTTTTTTATAACACATAAGTTATAACCACACTATCCATTTCTTCCTCCCTTTGAATAATATAAAACTTTTACTTTGCACCTATCATCCTTGAAGGTACATGCGTTCAGCATCAATATTAGTTCTAGCCTTTGGGCTTTATTTCTGAAATTAAATTTACGTTAATTGCAGACAGCTGCAAAAAATTCTGGCAATAAATATGGCAGAGGGAGTAGAATTTACATACATTACATTCACAAAAGAGGGTCTAATCTTTTGCGTATCTTCATACATAACATTTAAGGGATTAGTGTTACATCTCAGGATAATTTTCCACTTTGCAGTAAGACAATGGGAGCAATCAAGTTATGTAAACTAGAGTCAGTGACTGTGCTTTTATAGTTAATGAAGTAGAAATTTATGAGGGAAATAAAAGTAAAGAGGAAATGTGAAGAGCTTTTACTTCTCTCTTGTAGAAAGTTCTGGTATGGAATAAAGGCAACTATCTATAGGGTTAGATATTTGCTTAGTAGGAGGGAGCTGGCAGGAATAAGTTCCTCAGAGATTCAGACCCATTCTTTCACCTTCAAACATCTTCTAGTTGCATGTATAGTAATTTCTATAATTACATTAAAATGTTGCTCATCTTCATTAATTGCCTTTAAAAAGTATATTATTTAACACTTCTAAAAATTAAAAAGTTTCTGAAATGATAAATAAGAGAAGTACAAATTAAACTACGGGGTGTTCCTCAATCATCAAATTGGCAAAAATACAAAAGTCTGGCACATATTCTGTCAGTGAAGCTATGAGGAAATACGTACTCCCATAATTTAGTGGTGGTTAAAATGCAAAAGAGCATAATACCTTTGACAGGCAATTTAGCAATGTAACAAAATTACAAATGTATTTACCCTTTAACCCACTAATCTCACTTCCAGGAATTTACCCTACCAATATACCTATGTATGTATAAAACTGGTTAAGTTCAAGGTTAATCACTGCAGCATTATTTAGGATAGCAAAGGATTGAAAACCCTTATTTTCAGCAATAAGAGACTGATTAAATAAACTATAGTACAGTTCACAGTATGGTACATAGAATACTATGTGGCTGCAAACAAAGAATGAGAAAACTGCCTGTTTTGACACAGAAAGATTTCCAGAATACAGTTAGGTGAGAGAAAGGTGGGTATAGAACATACATAGCATGCTACTTTTAAAATGAGAAGTAAGAGGCAAATAATATTTTATTCATATGTGTGCTTGCATTTGAATAAAGAAATACTATGATACACAAGACACTAATAAAAATGATTACCTATAAGGGGCTCAGGGGACAGGTGGATGAGTACAGGAGTTAAGAATGTGACTTTTCGATGTATATGTTTCTATATAGTTTTGATTTTTGAATCATGTGAATATATATCTATGCCAAAAATTTAATGAGCAAATAAAAAGTCCATGTTACAATGTGAAAACAGAATACAAAATTATACATACACTACAATCACAACTACGTAGAAATACTATGCATAGAAAAAAAGAATTGAAAAAATGCCCTAGAATGTTTATAGTAATTTTCTTATGTGTTAGGAGTACATATCATTTTTTTTCTTCCTTTTCTTCCTTGCATTTTCCATGTTATCTATAAGTATATATTTCTTCAACAGGAAAAAGATGCTTCAGTTTTTCAAATGTTTCCTTTCATAATGCACTTCACTCAATAAGTGACTTTTGGTTCTTAGAACCCTAACATTCAATATACAGAATGTAACAAGAAAACGAACACTTACGAAGATAGCACTATGGCAACAGCATCATTGAGGACACTTTCACCAAAAAGAAGTGCATAGAGTTCAACATCAACTTGAAGCTCGTGGAATATGGCAAGAACAGTCACTGGCAAGCAGAAAGAGTCAGAGGAATATTAAGATATTACAAATATAACATATTCCCCTCCATAGATGATCATAATAGTTATTTAAAAATTCATTTCTTCATCTCAGAATTCAATCCTAATAAACATTCTCCTACCATATTAAAGATTCAGTAATTTTATGTCAATATTTTTCTTTTCCCCTAACTGTGTATGTGCAGTATCTCCTTTCTCTCTCTTACAAACAGCTGCAAATAACCTTGGAGGACTGAGATGGCCTACATTCTTCATGCCAATTCTAAGTCTTGTCTTGTACATTTCTTTTCCGTAAAGAATACATTCAGAATTTCTTACAGACCAGATGATCATTAATCTTCGATGAAGAAGACTATTATGAAAAGCATTTCCTGCTGCAAACTTCATTTTTTTTCTTACAGCTCACTTCTATTTGACTTACAAATTTCCAGCATGCCATGTTAGCAAAGACAGTAGCAAATGAAAACACAAGTTTGGTTTTCGGTTGGGTTAAAATTTATGACCAGAATTACAGCTGCTATATTTAACTTAATAAGAAGCCAACTATCAGGCTATTATAGCTTGAGAAGAAAAAAAAAAAAAACCTCTTAGGCAACAAACATGAGGATTCTTTGAAAATCAGAAGAGATTGAAATTTCATTATAACTTTAATTGCTGAGTCATATATAGCTCTCTTGCTAAATAAACCTAAGCAGACATGAAAGATTATTATAACCAGAGTTGGGAGCGCCTCTTCAAATGCCAACCAAAAACCAGGAAGCTTGCATTTTAAAAGATATAGTTTCTACTGCAAAGCATTTCATCTGGAATATACTGATACAAAAGCTAACCAAGAGAAGGAGAAGAGAGGGCAAGAGAAATGCTGTAGAATTTTTAAAAGAGAACCTATGGCTCACACTTCTATCAAGTGAACAACGGCAAAGTAACAGAATTATTATAGGGGCAAATACCCCTGTAATTCAGAAGAAATATAAGTATCCAGCTTTATATAAGCAAAACAGTTTTACTTGAGCCATTCCGGCAATACTCCCACCAAGACAAAACCAGAAGTTTTAAGTAATGAAGCTAGTCCAACAGGCTCAGATTTCTGATGTCTTTTGAAAAGTCAAAGACTTTGCTTCTACTGAGAGAACACGGAAAACAGAGACCTTGGAAAAACCATCCCATCTTCATACTGATAATGGGAACAGCTGTAAACAATACAGGGGCATCCTTGCCTGTCTTTAAGGAGGTGAAGTGATTTTCAGTTTTAAAAATGCCAAACTACACAAATGCCTCTCTACAATGTCCTCTGAGCTTTTAAGATCATCTCTTACAGAGTATAGAGCATATTTTCCTACTTTTTATAATGCCCTCTGTTATCAAAGTTAACATAGGAATGCAGAGATAACCTTAGAATCCTACCTTTAATTATGCTGTATGATAATTAAAGAAGATTATTAACTTACACAAGGTCAAAAGGTAAAACAGAACAAATCTCTACCAAGGATCTGAAGTCTAGTAAAAGAAAACTTGCGTCCTTAGTTCAAAAAATGCAGTCTGTGCTCTTATCCCAAAGTCTTCAGCCTACACATTCTCTAAATTCTTAATTTGAATGTAGCTGTGAAGCTCACCAGTACTATATTAGAAAAACTACAACCTAACTCAGCACAACTAAATTCATCTTCTAGACATGCTAATATCAAAACTATTTCATAATCCGAAAGCCCATTAAAAAAACCCAGTTCTTAAACGTATAGTATAGCCCACCAATGACCCCAAATCACATATATTGTAGCACAACGGCCTTATAGCACTCATTTAAAAACTGTTTTTCTTACTCTTAAATGCAGGTAGCTGAATATAAATAGATTTTAAGGGAGCTGTTTTCTAGCAGCTTGAAAGGAAATGTGTAATTATTACCCATCTTAACGAATATAGTTCATCTTCTCATATACTCAGTCACTAGGGAATAGAGACCAACCAAAATTCTAAAGAAAATACCTTACAGTCCTTGTCTAAGCAGCATCAAATTGTGGACCAGTAAGAGGAAATAAAATAAAAAGAAAAAAAATATGTGCTTAAGCCAAAAGGAACCATGAATTTTATTTATTTTTCTCTCCACAATTGGAAAGTATGGTAATATGGGGGGTACCTAATCCTGAATTCTACATTTCAAAGGAAGAAATAGCCACATGTGCTTTGATGGGAAAACACTGTATGCCTTAAGTACTTAAGCTCCACTTTCATGTCAAACATACCTGGATCAGTTGCCGATACGATGGCACCAAACAGCAGGCAATCTGTAAAGTAAAAATCTCCCGCGAGTTGTCCAGTTACTTTCATCAGGGTTACACAGCCATACATTATTGATCTGTTCAATAAACATATTTCTACTTTAGAAAAAACATCAACTGTTAAAGAAGTTAGAATACAGTAAGATCAGAAGATCAGTCCACTGTAGTACTTTCTGACTAATCCCAAATTTGCTTCATGTTATTTAATATGGTAATACCTCAGCCTCAAGGAAAATTCAACTTATTATCTGTGTGAATATATTTTACTGCAAAAGTCCTTAGACACATTCAAGAATACAATACTGCATAAATCAAATATGCATTACTTTTAAATTATAATTTGAAGGCTTAAAGTGTTTTAAGCTTCAAGTACTCACCCAATTACGAAACAAGAAATTGCGGTTCCAAGAAAAGCGTATGCTAGGATAGACCCAAGGTTTCGAAAGAAATGTCTCTGACAAAAAAAAAAAAAAAGTTACACTGTGTTACAATACTCAGCAATTATTAAAAAAAGGGTTTTTTATTCTAATGTATTATGGTTATATTAAATGCATTATTCATTAAAGGAAATAAATAAGAGAAAGGATTTTTATATAGACATAAATTTCAGCAACTCAAAAGGATAAGGAGAGAGAAGAGGGAGGGAACCTGGAAAGAACTGCCTGTTCGAAGTACATGAAATACAGAAACACTTACTCTCTTCAGACTATATCCTGCATAAAATATGATAGGAGGAAGTAGTATGTTGAAAAATACTTCTGGATCAAAAGTAACCTGTTGAAATAAAGAGTTATTTTAGATGAATTCCTTCAGAAGATTTCATATTACATTAGCAAAAAGAAAAAAGAAAAAATGTTAAACCGGCAAAAGGCACAAATATTACCACTGTGGTAACTGAAAAATATTTCACACAGGGTAGCTGTTGTTCCACTGCTCAACCACATGACAAGGAGATAGCATTGGAACAATCAGTTAAATTTTATCTGTGCAAAGTATGTTAAAATACTATGACAGTAAAAATCTTTAAAATAAGAGAAAGCATGAACACATCTTTGCTTTATATAAAAGAGACCCAAAACTGGTAACATAAAATTTGGGGGTACAGCATTACTGTTGGCAAGAGGAAACAGACTTCTTACACAGGTAACACCTCTAAAGGTATATAACCTAATATGGTAAAAAGTTTTTAGTCCTGAGAGCCCATTCCTTTCAATATGTAATAACACAGATGCCCCCTTCTGTTCATAAGGCTGTAGTGGGATTTGACATGAACACAAAGCAGCTACACACATACCCATGCTAAAATTTCACTTCCTAGAACTTTAAAGGACCTGGAATTTTCCACAGGTGGAAAGAACTCTTGCTGCAAAGTAAATTTTAAGTTTGGATGAAATTTTACAAAGCATTAAAGATGGCCAGGAACACAACCAAGTAGCTAGAAAAGCCAGGTCCTGCCAATGTAGAAGGCGGAGACGAATGGCCAAGGGTGGGCGAAAACAGAGACATGAGCAAAGAGACCCCGAGAAGCTTTAGGATGGAAACTATGAAGGGAACAGGAGAAAGAAGCGCCCGGTATGTCCAGGAGCCAGTAAGACTGCAACCTAACCAACATCAAGCTTCATGCACAGTGTGGTACAATAACTGATACTCAGACAGAGGCCCCTGAAGTTGTGCTAGATAGTGAGTCAGAGAAAGATTAAATTGTGCTCAGTATAGAACACAATCAAGACAAGAAAGAATTCAAAAAATATTAATGGAATATTTTAGGTATTATCAAATAAACTCAAAAGTGCTGAAGTACGATAAAACTCCAAGGGCCACAAGCAAATTGGAAGAAACACTTATAAATTCAGCTTAACTCAATACTGGTCACCATTTATTACAATTGTAAATATCACAGAGTAAAACAAAAAGGGTTATAGTACTTGGCCTCAATCAGAAAATGAAACTACAGACATGTCAATTTCCTTAGCATTGCATTACGTTCCTTAATTGAGGTTGAAGACAGATTATTCTAAATATTATTAAAAATTCAGTCTTTTCCTCCTGAATCAATTTGCTGCTATTCTGTACTTTAAAAAAAAAGTCCAAAGATTCCCTTTAATGATGAACTTACCTTTCTAAGCATTTCATTATCTTGAACGTTATTGAGTTCATGTGAACTAATCTCTCCTTTCAGTGTATATTCGTAAAATTTCCCACTAACATTTACCAATAAGGTAGTTGGGCTTGACTGTACTTCACAACTCAGGGTCACATTATTTACATCACTTGGAACATGAATGCCGTATCGAAGCACAAGGCCCACCAAAAGACCTGGAAATAATAAAAGAATATAAGCTCTTCTTTTAGACAGAGACTATTTCTTTTATACCCCACATATACCTTTAGAGTAATTCATTTTTAGACCAAATGCAGTTAAATTTTAAAGTATTACTAAATTCACAAATCTAAGAGTGCAATATTCATACAATCCAGTGGGACAGGAGAGAAAAACATTTCCTAGGGTAACAACACATATCATTGCATTCCTAGGTCAAGATATAAGTGATTAGGAAGGTAACAAAATGAGGAAACACTTTCAAAACATCTATACACAAAATATGTTCCAAGCCGTCCCAACCTGACAGTGTAATCACATTACAAATGTGTTTACCACATCCATCCATCAAGTCACAAGACTGTTAAACACACGCATTTCTCAAGTTATTCCTCAAGCACATGGCTGGCCAAATAATACACATTTTACAAATTGGAAAGTCAATGATGTTTGTAGATTGACTGAGTTCCCCTAATACTAAAAGGTCAGATTTTAATTTAAAAATATATGTTTCAAAATCAAAACATGGAATAGAAGTCGTGACTCTGACACTATATCAACATATTGCTAGAATTTTACTTGTTGATATTTAAATATTCATAATGTTCTAGGTACTATAAGCCTACATTGATCAAAATGTTTCACAATGAATTTGTTGAGATATAATTCACATACCACAAAGTTTACCCTTTAAAACTGTACAGTTCAGTGGTTTTTAGTATAGTCACAAACTTGTATATTGATCACTACTATCCAATTCCAAAACAGTTTCATTGTTTCAAAAAGAAACCATAGATCTATTAGGAGTCACTCTCCATTTCCCCCACCCCAACTCCCATCCCCTGGCAACCACTAATCTACTTTTTCTCTATATAGATTTGTCCATTCTGGACATTTCATATAAACAGAATCCTATGTGACCTTTTATGTCTGCCTTCTTTTACTTAGCATAATGTTTTCAGGGCTTTTCATGCTGTAGCATGTATCAGAACTTCATTCCTTTTTATGGTCAAATATTGTTCTATTGTATAGATAGACCTCAACTGCAAATTGAACTCAAACGTCTGGAACTTTCCTTAACTCTACTCTTAGTTACATTTCACCTCCCCATCTCCTTTCACTGTAACCAGTCAGCCCTTCTTTTAACATATGTGAATGGACTACTACGCTAAGTAGGCATCCGGGGTTCACAGATGAAAACAGAAAACATGTATCTAAGCAAGCCCAAGGGAGTGGGACTTTCGGAAAGTCTTTCCAGAGGTGTCAACTAAGCAAGTAACAAAGTAAAAGAAAATGGTTTTCCAGGTAGGAAGACTAGTAATACATATCCAATCAAGGAAGAGTAAGAAAACACAGCCCGTTTAGGGACTCATAACTAGTTCTGTATGGCTGGGATATAGATAGAGCAGCAAGAGTTGAGGTATGAAAGCCTGGCAGGAGCTGAATCATAAAAGACTTTGCATGTTGGGGAAGGGAGTTCAGACTTTACCCTGAAAACAAAGGGAAGCCATATAAAGGTTAGAAGCAGCGGCTCGACATCAGATTTCTATTTTAGAAAGACTGGCCTAGACTACAGAGGTTCACAAAGGCCAGAGAGAAGGCCAGTGCAGTCATTCAGGCACTAAGAGTGCAGGGTCGGATCTAAGAGAGTAGATAGGGAGAAAGGGGGTTTTTTAGAACGTATTATCTTGTAGAAGGATTTGGTGACTGAGTAGACAGGGAGGGAGATGAAAAACTAAGAGGAACCTAAACTGACTTGGCAACTAGGCAGGTAAACTGGCCTGGGCAATCAGGTGGGTAGGAGGGTCAGTCAGTGAGACAGGGAACAGAATGACAGGGGGAAACGCGCAGTTCCGTTCTGGATATGTTGAGTGTGATGTACCCATGACACACACACAGTTGAGTATGTGGGATCTGGAGCTCAAGGAAGAAGGGAGTCCCAAGTGGAGATATACACTTGGCAATCGTAAGATAGTTGAAGCCAGGTGCAGATAAGATTACCTAGGGAGAAAATAAAGTGGAAAGAGGGCTATGGATATATATGCCCAGAGTTTTATGCCAAAATTAAAGGGTTGGTAGGGGAGAAGGAGATGATGAAAGAGTCTAAGAAAGAAAAGCCACAGGAGTAGGAAGAAGAGAGGAGGAAGTGATGAAAACTAGCAAATGCTGCAGCAAAGTCAAGGAAGATGGGCATTAAGAAGTGTCCATTGGGTTTGGCAACAAGGTCATAGGTGACCTTGGTAAGAGCAGTTTCAGTGGAGCGGTGGGGGCAGAAGCCAGGCCAGAGTGGGAAGTGATAAAGCAGAAATGGAGAGTGTAAGAGAGGTAGCTGGCTGGGAAGGAAAAGGAAGCAGCGATGAAGGAGACTACTGGTCAACTTAGAGTCACACATACTTTTTTTAAAGTGAGCAGCAGTGAGTAACTGGTAAACAGTATAATGATGTTAACTCTAGAAAGTTTTAACAAAGGTTCAGACAAAACAAATGAAAGATAGAATATTTCCAAATCATATACCTGATAAGGGGCTAATATCCAAAATATGAAAGAACCTCTACGACTCAACAGTACAATAAACAATCTGATTACAAAATGGGCAGAGGATCTGAATAGACATTTTTCCAAAGAAGACATGCAGATGGCCAATGGTACATTAAAAGATGCTCGACATTACTAATCATCAGGGAAATGCAAATCAAAACCACAGTGAGATATCACTTCACACCTGTAAGAATGGCAATTATCAAAAAGACATAAAATAGCAAGTGTTGGTGAGAATGCTGGGAAAGGGAACCCTTGGTGCACTGTTGGTGCGAATGTAAATTGGTGGAGCCGCTATGGAAAACAGTATAGATGCTCCCAAAAAATTAAAAATAGAACTACTATATATAATCCAGCCATTTCATTTTTGGATATTTACCTAAGGAAAATGAAAACCTTAACTCAAAAAGATATATGCACCCCCAAGTTCACTGCAGCATTATTTACAATAGCTAAGGCATGGAAACAACCTAAGTGTCCATTTATGGATGAACAGATAAGAAGATGTGGTATATATACACAATGGAATATTATTTACACATAAAAAATGAAATCTTGCCATTTGAAACAACACAGATGGAACTTGAGGGCATTATACTAAGTGAAATAAGTCAGACAGAGAAAGACAAATACCATATTCTCTCTCTTATATGTGGAATCTAAAAAAAAAAAAGCAAGCTCAATAGATACAGAGAACAGATTAGTGGTTGCCAGAGGCAGGGGGACAGCGATGGGAGGTGGGAGAAATGAGTAAAGGAGGTATAAATTTATTTAAAATTTAAAAAATAATAAGTGAAAGATACACTTTGAAAATATCTCACCCCAAAAAACAAAATTAAAAGTGGTATCTCGGTATCAACTGTGTTTGAGAGACATAACCTGGGAGAGAAAAGGCTATAGATCCACAGTCACCTTGCTTATATGATAGAGAAATAGCTCTTTTCTCTACTATCCCACAAAACCTCCCAATTAAGAGGCTCAGTACTAAGTTATCCCCTTACATTTATGTGTAAAAATCACAGTTAAGCTACTACAAATAGTAATAATAGCATAAATTATTTCCATGCCCCCAAACCCAACTGTGTAAGGAAGAATACCCACTAGCTCTACTGTACCCCGAGCCGATGCTGAAATATCATTGGATGCCCTAGGGAGGGCTCAGCTCTTGGACAAATTTGAAACACACACCTTGGCAGTTAAAACACCAGCAAGGAGAATAATTACTTAGTTTGGAAAAAATTAAGATACTTTTACTGCAGCATCAGACAGCTGAAAAATTGGAATTTCTCTGATAAAGCTGACAGATCAAGTTAACTTGCGTTCTGTGAAAGGTCAAATCCTAATCACGGAGTTAAAGCAATTCTCAGTAAAGAGAAAGTACACAAAAGGAGTGCTTTGTTAAGGGAATAAGGCAGAAAATTCTAGCCTCCCACATAGACAGAAGCACAAAAATATTGATATCATGGAATTTAAAATTACCACTAACAGGCAACAAAGAGTACAAACCACAAAGAGATATCTTTCACAAAACAGAGAAGTCTCACCCCTCCTATACATTCCTGACCCTCTTGTGCTGGAGACCCTCCCAGGGACAGAGAACTCAGGATCACCCAAGGCCCCACCACTATATGAGCCTCACAGTAAAAAGTGGTTTTCTAATAGAGCTCAGCACATTCTTCCCGCTTATCACACTGGAAGCCTCTGATAGTCAAAAATGGAAGGAACATCACTGGGGTATTAAGTGTGGCCAAAATTGATATTTCTACAGGTTAAAAAGTATATTTACATATTGTGTATGCATATATACACACACACATACACATATATATACATATATGTGTGTGTATATAACATTTATTTACTTCTTGAAGAATATTGTTACAAGAAACAGACTTGCAGACATAGTAAACAATCTTATGGTTACTGGGGTAAGGGGGTGGGAAGGGATAAATTTGGGAGTTTGAGATTTGCAAATGTTAGCCACTATATATAAAAATAGATTTTAAAAGTTTCTTCCGTATAGTACAGGGAACTATGTTCAATATCTTGTAATAACCTATAATGAAAAAGAATATGAGAACAAATATATGTACGCATATGCACGACTGGGCCATTGTGCTGTACACCAGAAATTGACATAACTGACTGTACTTCAATTAAAAAAAAGAATGCTGTTAGATTGTCTTAAAAGCTAATTCAATTATTATAAATCTCTCAGTCATAATTTTCTCATCTATAAAATGGGGATAAATGACTTGCCCAACATTATTTGGCATTAAGTGACAACACCAGAATTGAAATCTGGGTTTTCTATTTCCAAAGCCTCCATAATTTTCTAATCACCTCCTTGCTCTCGTATCACCACTAACTTGTTCTCTGGTGGTTTAGGTCTCCTTTCTCTCAGAGCCTTCCCTCACAACCCACCTCCAAAACCCCTATAACTGTAAGTATTAACTCCTTCATATTTGATCTTATGAAATCTAGTGCAGTAGAGGGTAGGAGAAAAAGCACAAGTTTGGAAGTCAGACAGATACATGAATTCCAGCTGCATCAAAGTCTAGTCTCTGGTCCTAGGGTAGATAACCTCTCACTGAACCTCAGTTTCCTCATATGTAGTGATGATAATACTAACCTGTTGTCTTTACAGATAGGTTTTCTCTCTCCAACATAAGGTAACATGGTTAGGGGACTAAGACAATGGGGCTCCTCAGGCAGGCTGTGTTTGAAACCTGCCTTAATATTTCCAAGTTATGTGACTTCAGGCAGATCATTTAACCTCTCTGTGCGCCAATTTCCTCATCTGTAAAATGGCAAAGATATTACCCATCTCACAGGGTTGTTATGAGGTTTAAATGAAATGATATTTGTAGAACACCTAGCTGTATCTAACACATTATAATGCTCAGTAAACACAACCTAATAAGTCACTCAATTGTAAGTGTTTTGTGGGCAGGGATGATGGCTCACATCTGTGTTTCCCACTATAGCTCATACATCAAAGACATTTAATAAATATTTATTGATGAATCACATTAATTAAACCTAGGACTCTAGATGCTGTAGTTTAAGGCATAATAAATATTACTTTCCTGTCTTTTGCTTTTTATACCATCTGTAAGCACACTGCAGTGAGTGATCACTTTTCAGACTTACTAATGGTGACTCACTTTTAAGCTTCTTAAGCAAGCCAGCCCAATGAACAGAACACTTGGGTGCTCTGACATTGTGTTTGTAACTGGAGCAATTAGGCTATATTACAATCTAGAAACTGACCACATTGGCAATTTAATCTCCCTTTTTAAAAAATAAATTCTTTTAAAAAATATTGATTTATTATTATATTACTTAATTATTTTTTTATTTTGGCAGGAGGGGGAGGTAATTAGGTTTACTGATTTTTTTTAAGAGGATAATCTCCCTTTTTTTGACTCTTGCTTCTCAAAAAGATAAAGGAGAGGCTTATTTTAAGTAGCATTTTTCTGGGATTTAGGTAGCTAAGCCGACATCACAGAAATAAAATCATCAGTGGGCTGAATCTGGGGGGTCTGGACATTCCTAGAGTAACAAGCCTTTCCGTCTGGGAGTCAAGCTGAAAAATAGAGGTCTTAAAATAATATATTAACATAATAATTACAATGGTACATGAGTCGTAAGAAAAGGTAAATGGCAGGTGGTAATTAGGATTAGAAAATGTCAATTTCCATGGCATTGAAAATACTTTGACCCAATCCCATCTATTCTCAAACTGGACTTCAGAGTCAGTCAGGAGGCTGTTCCACCACACCCTCCGCCCCAGCCCATACTGAGAAAATGGCACAGGCTAAAGAATGCCAAGTAGTGGCAAATCAACCCAATTTGTTTCCCAGACAACACTCTTTCAGTGTATATTCCACAAGAGATGCCCTTGTTTTTCCTTCACAAAATACCAACACCAAAGTACTCCATCACTTTTCATTAACTTAGAAATGTCAAGAAATGCAATCAGTTATCCCACCTTTCAAGAGTTAGAAGAGGTTAATGATATCAACTACCAAAGAGCAAATATTTTCAGAGCTAATTCTAAGTCCCTCCTTGATTTTTATAAAAAATACTATGTCTGTCTCTTAACGTACAAGACTGAGCAATTAAAAGAACTATTCTGAGCCTAACCTGAGAAAATGCAGTGTTAACAGCAATAATAGTAGTACCGCAGCTCTCATTTACTGAGCATTTACTTAGAGGTCAGGAACTAAATTAAAAACATTTCTTCCTCACAATAATTCTACTATCATTGTTCCTAATTTGTAGATGACAGGATAAGAGGGTAAGGGACTTGCCTAAGGTCACACAGAGCTACTGGCACAGTGGGACAGGAACCTGGGGCTGACTTTAAGGTGGGGGTTGGAAAATGACAGTGGCAGTCTGTTTTTGTATGGCCCAAGAGCTAAGAATGGCTTTTACATTTTTCAAGGTTTGTAAACAGAAAAAAATAAGAAAACGCAACACATTTTCACAACACCGAGATTGATGTGATCCATGGAGCCGACAATATTTACCATCTGGCCCTTTACAGAAAAAATCTGCAGACCTCTGGTATAAAGCCTTATATCTTTAACCACTTCATCACACCATCTCTCTATAGGAAAGAGGTTTCTGTGATCGGTTCCTTATTTTAACACCGTAATACTCACTTGGCATTTAATGGGATTTAAGATGCCTTTATTTTCTTCATATGCCCTGTCTACCCAAGAAGGATAAGTTCCTTGAAGGCGGGGATCATATATTTCTTTGTATTTTCTGTGCATAACACAGTAGGCTGAGTAGCAAATGTTTGTTGAGGATAGTAAATAAATCATACACTATTATGCAGAGATATTATATAGAGATGTACAGCTTATCTGGCCAATTTAGCTTCAGGAGTGCTGCAAATAGAATGCAAAAAACATAAAATAATGAAAACCACCTAATATGTCTAAAAACTAAGACTCCCAGGGAGCAGAGATATTTTGCACACAGGTTTAGAATTTTATTACCTTACAAATGAAAAATAAGCCTGAGTTCATGCATTTTCCTGATGCCCACAATTACCTTTCCTTGCTATGCTACCCTTGAGCTGCAGATTCCAGAAGTCCGTATTTACTGGAAAGGGGTGGAGGTTGGGGGAGGGGGTGCGTGGAGAAATGTCTTTTTCTGCCAAGGCTTCTCCCACCTATCTGCAAGTCTGAGAAACAAAGCTTAACAAGCTCATCAGTTTAAGCCTGTTCCAGATGAAGATAATCTTCACTCATGTACTGCACAGAAAGGACTGTCTGCCCTCATCTCTCCGGCCATATATGTCCTCCCAGTCATCTGAGATTAAGACAGTCAGCAATGTGCATCTTTTCCTTTCATGAGGCCCCAGCACAGACCAAAATGCCTCTGAGTCCATGGTTTGATCTGCCCTTCTCTCACCATGACCAAAAAATAAAGATAAATAAGAAACCTCAAAAAGGAAGCACAGAGGCACAAGGACTGAAGCCATTTACTCAACGATCTGTCAGTAATCACTGCCACCACCAAGTCACCCATAATACTGCATATGCGTGGTGTTCCTAATTACTGTTTGGCTGAACTGTCCTGATCATCCTATAGTACAACATAGTGCTGGATGATCTTTAACTCTTCCTTGTCCTCACCTCGGAACGGCGTGAATTAGAAGGGTCAGCCCTGCGTATCCATATCAAATATTACAAGCATAGTACAATAAATCAGGACGTCATTAAAAAATGCCCTAAGCCTGCTTTAGCTTCTTTCGCGTTCAGGTTTTTACTTGGGCTACACGGGAGTCGGCTTTTCATTCTCAACCTCCAAAGGACAGGGCGTAGCAATAGCTCAGTGATGGGGAAAGGTGGACTCTGGCTCCAGAAGAACGCCAGATTCTGAGCAGTAGAGATACTACTGCAGCTTCAACAGACCTTAAAGAAACTGACACCCCAGAGAAATGGCTAGCTATGCTGTCTTCCCCTCCCCCAGTTCCCAGCCCAATCCCAGACACCGCACCCACTCCCTTCCCATCCTCAGTCCCAGGTCTCGAGCTCGGGTAGGCAGAGGCGGCGGGGGGGTGGGGGTGCACACGAAGAAAAAGGGGGTGGGGTCGGAGAAAAAAGGTGTGGACTGGCAAAGGAAAGGGGGGCGCGAGGCAGAGAAAATGAGGGGCGAGGTTGAGGAGTAAATGGGGTGAGGCAGAGAAGCGTGGGGCGTAGCAGAAAAAAAGGGGGCGAGGAAGAGAAACGGGGGTGGAAGAGAAAGGCGAGACGGAAAATGGAAGGAATTCGAAGGGGAGCCGAACGTAGGCCGAGCAGAGCCAGGAGAGGAGGCGAAGCAGCCGGCGGGCAGAGAAAGGGGGAGAGCCGGGGCGGACACGGGGTTGAGGCACTTGCCATAAATCATAGCCAGGCCGGTTTCGTGCAGGAAGCGGGCCCGGCGGTGCTTGAAGAGCCAGATCGTGAGAATGGTGAGCGTGAGCAGCAGGATGAAGATGAGCAGGTTGGCGCTGTCCTGCCGGTGGCTCTCCTCGGCTTGCTTCTCGGACACGATCTCCTCGTCCATGGCTCTCGCTGCTTCGCCAGCGCCGTCCGAAGCCCCGGCCCAGCCAAAGACGCCCACTGCGAGGAGCAACCAGAGCGGCCGCGTGAGCCCGCGGGCCCGGGGCCCGCCGCCGCCGACGCCGCGGCGGAGGGGCGCCCGCAGCCAGCCGCGCCGAGCCATGACTCCCCCCGCCCCCCGCCCCGCTCCTCACCCGCAGCCGCCCGCGGTCGGACCACTCCCCGAGGGCTCACGGGAAAGGGGCGGGGCCCCAGGGAAGCCGTCGGAGAGCGCGGCGCCGCCGCCGCCGCCGCCGCCGCCGCCACCGCCGCTCTTAAAGGAGACGCAACTCTCCCTGCTCGCTCGGCACCATCCCTTTGGCCTTCTGTACCCCATTGCACCAGCTCCCCCTAGGTCCCACCGCCAGGGAATGAAAGGCCGTCGAATCTAGCCCACTCCCTTCTGGAAAAGAAACCTGGGCTCAGCGTAATCAAAGCAGAGGCAGATTGCGCTCTACTTTGACCCTATTCTTAGGGCTCTCGGGGGAAATCGATCTCTCATAACCCATCTCAATATTGTCCCCCAGTGTCTCTTAACAGGATAAGAAGTTGTCCCCTCGGGAGAGGCCTAAATCTCCATCTCTAATTTAAATCGGATTCTCCTTGTTCTGTCCTCATTGGGAAAAAAATAACAGCGCGGTAGTAGTTCATAAATAATTGACTCAAAGGCAAGGATTATGTATGTCCGTATGTTTGGTTTTCTTCACACGTAAACACTTGATGTAAGTCATCTCTTACAGATAAACTCAATGTCGCAAAGATTCAGTCGGTTTGTGCTCAAATTTACCCGTACTCCAAGCACTCTCCTCCTTCCCCGAAGAAATTTTTTGTGGGGTGGTGGGTTTCTCCTCCACTTGCACCTTTTCCTTGATGTCTTAAAGCATATTTCCCCAGCTCGCAAGCCACCGTTGACACCATCTCTCATCTCTCTTCTTCAAAGAGTATTTTCCCTATTCTCAGCCTCTCAACCTCCCGCTCCAGTATTTTCATAGTTCTCACCTCTTTGAAAATGGTGGATTCCTACTTTCTTGATTCTTCTCTGATCACTCACTAATCTGTGTGGGCTTTTTGTTTTCGCTAGACTTTCTCTAGACAGTTTCTTGTCTACCTCCTGATGAAGGAACTCCAAACCCCAAGCCCTGACCTGCCTGCCACCCTCCCTTCAGGCCTCTACCTGTTGGATATGGAGCAAATGCTGTCAAGGCTTTTACCAATCTCAGAAACTGAAAACGTTTTTAAATGAGCTCATTTTGCCCCCATCAACACGTATTCTTTCTCAATATTTTCATACCATCTAGCTATCAATCCAATTCCTATCATTCTGCCTACAAGTCATGATTCTCAAACGTTTTCCTCTCATGGCCTCATAACCTCCTTGCTAAGAGAAATAACACTCAGGCAACTCCAAGCTGCCACAGTATGGGTTCACTCCTTCTAACCAGTTCATTAACTTGTGTGAGGATGGTGAGCTAAAAAAAAAGTGCTGGAATCGTGCTCCTGTCGGGTCAGGAGCTGTCCCAAGACTGTGGGCCCATTCTCTCCTCTTAGTACCTGGGTCTGCCTGTCCCCTGTCCCCTGCCTCCAGCCTGACCACAGTGCCCTGTTCACACAGGGCTAGGCTTTGTAGAGGCAAGAGACCACATGACAGTCCTTCCCGGTCCCCCCACTGCCCCCTCCCCAGATCTAGCTCTGTCTCCCCAGAGGGCCTAGCGAGTGAGTAGTCCTGCTTACTCAAGCCTAACCACCCAGTCCAAGGCTATTTTGCCCTGCCACAAAACCATTTTTCATTCTCTAAGTGTTTGGAGACACTTGGGAAAATAAAAAAAACAACAAGACACAGATTGCTTGCCTGACCACAGTTAGCAAATGTCTTCAAGCTCCAGACTCTACCTGTTTACCTGACTCCACCCCCAGCAACTTTATATCTTTATAGCAGAGTTCCAGGAGGACTCGGGATAGCAATAACTCTACTGAGCTGGCCAACCCCCGTGAGCCTTTGGCTAACCTTGGAATGTGCTTCTCTCTCCACCTAACACAGCCCTCTGTGACTCACGCCCTCCAGCTTCTCTGACTACTGCTCCCCCTGACAGTCCTGTCACATGCTTCTGGAACGCCTTCTGTTAGGGACAAATCACCCAACCCTCTCAGTTGCTGCATTGGTGCCCCCTCCATCTCCTCCTTTTCCCGGTACCTAAATCTTGCCCAGCACATCAAATGCTCAGAAGCTGTTTCAAGTGGAGGCTGCTTATTTCCTCACCACCCCACTGTCCTACACACACAGGCACACAACTCACGTCCTGTCATGTGGCCTGAAGGAGGAGCTGGCACTCCACTCACACCCCATTGATTGTCATTCCAAGCTCCTTACTGCTCTGCCCTTCACTGAAGCTCTAACACCCTCTCCTTTCCTTGTCCTCTAGTGACTTTCTGGTCACTCTCACACATTCACTGAGAGCTTGAGCTTGGGTATCTGGTTTACAGCCTCTTCACCCTCCACTCCGGAGGTCTACCCTTACCCTCCCCCTCAGCCCCGCCTCCTGCCTTTGATGCTCACACTCTTACTAGTAAGTCACCTGGAATTTGAGCCTTGCCTGCTTTTTTACTGGGAAAATCAAGATCCTCAAGATCTCACCTTCCTCACCTCGCGATCTCCTTCAGTATCCCATCCTTTCTTTCTTCCCTCCATCCTCCATGAAAAAGGTGTTCCTTCCTCCCTTATAAAGCTTACGCTTCCGTCTGCACTCTGCATTCCCCCACCTCCTTCCTGCCTCTTCTGGGATCCACTCCAACAACCATTTCCCTCCACCATCTTCACACTCCCCTTCTGTTCTCTAGAACCACTTTCAGGTCTCTTCTAAGAAACAGCCCCTTATCCATACCCACCTCTACTATCAAATGATTTCTCTCCTCCCCTTCAGACATGAGCTTCTCAAGAGTCATCTACAAGCTCTATGCTCCCATCTGCCAGTCAGCCAGCCAAACCCGGCCTGCTGCCTCTTTTGGTACAACCTGCAACTAAGACAGGAGGGAAGGGGGCAGGGCACAGCCATTAAAGGGAATGACACAGCAACTAGCACCAAGATGGCAGAGGAGGCCGAAGATGGTGGGAGATTTGACTTCCAGTAGACCTTGAGCTTTATTATATACTCATTGTAATATATCAGCATGAGAAATGACACTCCCACAGGTGCCATGACAGTACTGAGACTGACCATGAAAGGTCAAAAAGAGGGCGGTGGCCCAGTTCCTGGGAATCCCTGCCCCTTCCCCAAAGTAGTTGGAATAATCCTCCCACTTGTTAGAGTATGAAATTACCAAGCCCATAAAAACTAACCACCCCATACCTGTGGTCGCCTCGCCTTCTGAGACAGCTGACACTGTCTTTATGGAGTATCTACTTTTACCTCAACTGTCCCACCCCCCCCCCACCCTCTGCCTCAAGGCCTCTCTGGCCTTCTGAGATGGCCTACACTTGGTCTATGGATTGTGCAGCTCTCTGAAAAATCTACTTTTACTCAACTATGGTTTGCTCTTGAATTCTTTCCTGTGTGAGGCCAAGGGCCCTCACTTGGTGGGACGAATCCCAGGGACCTGAACGAGACCTGAGATATGGTTATCCTTTCATGCCCCATTTTTTCCTGTATCACAACTAAGAATACTTTTGACATTTTTTAGTCCAATGTTGAGTGCAGTCCTTGGTTCTTTGGAGGTGCGTGATAAACACTGAACTAATTCGTTGGGGGAAAGGCTGAAAAGCTAACTTGAGGCCGTATTGTAGAAGGCCTTTATGCTGCAGAAAATTTTAGCTCATTCATTTCCCTGATCAAAACCTCTCCAGTATTAATTTGGCAGCTGAAAGGGGGATAGATGCACTGCAGAGAGATGGGCAATAGAGAAGGCGAGTTAAAAAGTTGGAAAAGTAGTCTTGCTGAAAAGTAATGAGGCCTTAATTCATCAGATGCAGTAGGAATGGAAATGGAAGGTTGGATGCGAAAGCAAAGGCAGGGGTAGGATTAACTTGTTTTTGGCAACAGATTGGGTGGGTGGATTGGGTGCTTAAGGAAGAAGGATTGAAAGATGACTCCAAGGTTTTGACCTTGGATAACTGGAAAACATAGGACTGCTAATAGCATTAAAATGGGAGTAAGGAGGTAGAGCTCAGCTCTGGACAAGTTGGATTTAAGGGCCTGGTGGGCTATCCAAGTGGAGGTATCAAAATGGGCAGTTAGAAGCTGCGGTCTGGAGTTCAGGTGTGAAGTCAGGACTAGTGATAGATTTGGGAGCTGTATGCACAATATTGAAGCTATGGGAGTCATGTGTTCTCCAAAGAAGAGGGAGTGGAAAGAGAGCCAGTCCTCGGGCAGTAGTATAGAGAATGCCTATATTCAAAGTGTAGAAGAAATAAGAGGTGACACCTATCAGTTAAAACCCAATATAGTTATGTTGGAGTTTTCAGTTTATTTCCTGAACATACCAGCCCAAAGTGCTAAAAAAGCAACTAAGATTTTTGGTGTCATTTTCAGTGTCAAGGCTGTTTGAAGTGAATAATCACATTAACCTCAGACAAGTAACCTAGGATACTTTGTGCAGATGTAGTAATGAAACCCCATGAGAAATATTAGCGGGTCTGGAAACAGTCCAGAGAATAGCAATTAAAATAATCAAAAGAGAGAACCAACTGATGTTTTAGGAAAGACGAAAGGGATAAAGAACCTCTTCAGTCTGGAAAAATAGCTAGAAGAGTCAACAGCAGCAACAACAACAACAATAATAATGGCTAACATTTATTGAGTGCTCCCTGTGTTTGACATTATTTTAAACAATTCATATGCATCATCCCACTCAATCCTGACAACAATCTCATCAGGTAAGTACTATTATTCCCACTTTACAGATGAGGAAACTGAGGCAAAGTGAAGTGAAATAACTTGTCCAATCTTCCAGAGGTAGTAAAGGAGAAGCCAGGGTTTAAACCCAATCTGATTCTAGGGGAAAGTGGCCAAGATGGTGAAGTAGGGAGACCCTGAGCTCAACTCCTCCCAGGGGCAAACCAAAATTACAACTATTTATGGAGCAACTATTGACGAGAAAGACTGGAGGACTAGCAGAAAAGATCTTGTACAACTAAAGATATAAAGAAGGAACCACGAAAGGACAGGTAGGAGGGCAGAGATGCAGTGTAGTCAAGACCCACACCCCTGGGTGGGAAGCCCACAAAAGGGAGGATAATTACAATTGCAGAGGTTCTCCCCAAAGAGAAATGGGTCTGAGCCCTGCATCAGGCTCCCCATCCTGGGATCCTGCACCAGGAAGATGAGGCCCAGGAACATTAGGCTTTGAAGGCCAGCTGGCTTAATTTTGGGAGACACAGACAGTTGTGGGAAATAGAGATCCACTCTTAAAAGGTGCACTCAAAATCTCACATGCTCCAGGAGCCAGGGCAGAAGCAGTAATTTGAAAAGAACCTGGATCAGACCCACCTGCTGTTCATGGAGTGTCTCCTGGAGAGACAGGAGGCAACTGGAGCTCAACCTGGGGACATGGACACTGGCAGCAGTCATGTTTGGGAGCTCGTTCTACCACGTGGACACTGGTGCTGGCAAGTGCCATTTTGGAGTCCTCCCTCTAGCTTATTAGCACAGGGACCTCGCCCCACCCCTGCTCACCAGCCTGACGGCACTAGTACTGGGACACCTCAAGCCAAGTAACTAGCTGAGAGGAGACCTAGCCCCAGTCACGCAGTCACCCAGGCCTGCTGCCTTAACACCCCCCGAGCCCACAGCCGCCCCAGGACCCAGCCCTGATCACCAAAGGGCCCCAGACTCAGCCTTGCACACTACTGCACTGGCACTAGCCCCTGGCCTCCCTCCTACCAGGGCCCTGCAGCCAGAGACCCTGGGACCTGGCTCCACTCACCATCGGACCAGCCCTAGCCCTGGGATCGCCTTCACCTACCATTGGGTGGGTACCAACCTTGGGAGCCCCTGGGACCTCGCCCCACTCACCAGTGGGCAAACACAGCCCCAGGACCCCTGGGCCTCAGCCCTGTTCACCAGCAGGCTAACACCAGCTCTGAGACACCCTGGGCCCCTCAACCAGTGGCCCCAAGATCTGGCCTCACCCATCAGCTGGCTGACACCAGCTTTGGGACCCCTAAGGCCTTGTAGCCAGAGACCCCAGGAATAGGCTGTGCCCACCAGTAAGCTGGCACTGGCCCCGAGAGCCTCTGGGCCCCAGCCCTGCCCACAAGCAGGCCAACACAAGCTTTGAGGTGCCTTGGAACACTTAGCCAGCCACCCCAGGATTCAGCCCCACTCATCAGTGGGCCAGTGCCAGCTTTGGGACACCCTGGACCCCACAGCCAGCCTCGTCAGGAAAAGGCCCCACCCACCAGCAGGCTAACACTAGATCTGGGAACCTCAGCTCTCCAACCACCCACCCCAGAACCTGGTTCTACCTATCAGTGGGCCAGAACTAGCCCTGGGACCCAATGGGGCTCTGCAGCCAACAGCCTCATGACCTGACCCCACTCACCAGTAGCCAGCAGCCTCTGCACAAGGTAGAGCCTGGCAACCAATCAGACTGGGGGCCAGCCATGCCTATCAGACCATCTACAGCAGTCAGCCCACCACAATAGAAGGACCCATGCAGCCCACATAGGGGGTGCCCCTAGAGCATATGGGTCTGGTAACCAGAGGGGAGTTGGGGAGTGTGCTGCTGGGATGCACAGGACATCTCTAGAAAAGGCCACTTTCCAAGGTCAGGAAATGTAACCAATCTACCAGATACATAAATATAACAACAGTGAGTTAGGGGCAATGATGTGACAAAGAAGCATGTTCCAAAAAAAGGAACAAAAAAACTTGTTCTCCAGAAGAACTAAGTGAAGTGGAGATAGGCAATCTACCCAATAAAGAGTTGAAGGTAATGATTGTAAAGACATTCAAAGAACTTGGGAGAAGATTGGATGAACAGAATGAGAAATTAGAAGTTTTTAACAGAGAAGATGTAAAGAAGAACCAAACACATCTGAAGAATACAATAAGAGAAATGAAAAATACACTAGAAGGAATCAACAGTAGATTAGATGATACAGAGGAATGGATCAGCGAGCTGGAAAATAGAGTACTGGAAATCACTGAAACTCAGCAGAAAAAACAAAAAAAAGGCTAAAAAGAAATGAGGACAGTTTAAGAGACCTCTGGAACAATATCAAGCATCCTAACATTCATATTCCAGGGGTCTCAGAAGGAGAAGAGAGAGAGAAAGGGGCTGAGAACATATCTGAAGATATAGTAGCTGAAAATTTCCCTGACCTGGGAAAGGAAACAGACATCCAGGTCCAGAAAGCACAGAGTCCCAAACAAGATCAACCCAAAGAGAATCACACCAAGATACATTGTAATTAAAGTGGCAAAAAGTATAAAGAGGGAATATTAAAAGCATCAAGGGAAAAGCAACAAGTTATGTACAAGGGAATTCCCATAAGGTTATCATCCGACTTTTTAGCAGAAACTCCGCAGGACAGAAGGGAGTGGCACAATATATTTAAAGTGATGAAAGGGAAAAACCTACAACCAAGAATACTCTACCTGGCAAGGCTTTCATTTGGATTTGATGGAGAGATCAAAAGTTTTACAGACAAGCAAAAGCTAAAAGAGTTCAGCACCACCTAATCATATTTACAAGGAATATTAAAAGGACTTCTCTAAGCAAAAAAGAAATGTCACAACTAGAAACATTGGTAAAGGCAAATATACAGCAAAGGTAGTACTAATCAACCATGTATATAGCTAGTAGGAAGGCTGAAAGACAAATGTAGTAGAATCATCTATAACAAGGGATACATAAAACAAAAAGACCTAAAATAAGATCTCAAAACAGTAAACATTGGGGGAGGGGAGTAAAAATGTAGGGTTGTTAAAATGTGTTTGAACTTAAGATATCAGAAGCCTAAAATAATCACACATATAGATTAAGAGGTACAAACTTCCAGTTACAAAATAAACGAGTCATGGGCCTGAAATATACAGTGTGAGGAATACAGTCAATAACTATTAATATTTTTGAATGGTAACATATCATAACTAGACTTATCGTGGTGATCATTTAGAAATTTATAGAAACACTAAATCACTATGTTGTGTAACAGGAACTAACATAGTGTTGTAGGTCAATTATACTTAAAAAACAAACAAATAAACTCATAGAAAAAGAGATCAGATTTGTGGTTACCAGTGATGGGGGATGGGGGAGGGGGAATTAGATGAAGGTTATCAAAATGTACAAACTTTCAGTTATAAGATAAACAAGTACTAGGGATGTAATGTACAACATAATAAATATAATTAACACTGCTGTATGTTATAAGTTAAAGTTGTTGAGCATAGCCTAAGAGTTCTCATTGCAAGAAAAATATTTTTTCTATTTCTTTAATTTTGTATCTATATGAGATTACAGGTATTCACTAAACTTATGATAATCATTTCATGATTTATATAAATCAAATCATTATGCTGTACACCTTAAACTTATACCATGCTGTATGTCAATTATGTCTCAATTAAACTGGAAGAAACAATAAATAATACAATGAAAAATAAACTCAGTCTGACTCTTGATCATCTGCTTTTGACCATGGTAGTATAAACCTTCCCACAAAACAAACTTAAAGATATGAATCAAGTAACCACAGTCTGTTTACTAAGATTCAAAACCTGATATACCAAGGTACCAATTAATGCTTTAAGAGGAATACATTGCTTTGTTGTTTGAATTTCTTAGACTTAGCTTAGTGAGCACACACCGCTTTTGTAAAGGAAAAAAAATCAGAGGATGCAAATTCAATATATATATTGAAAACACTAGTTTACCTAGCAGGCAGTAAACGTCTAGAATTTGTCATCCAGGGAGGTTATAATAAATAGCTTGAAGAAAGTTTTAGTGCCTACCGTAGACAGATACCTCACACAGATACCTATAATAGTCAGGAATGTATTTCTAGAGAAAGTGGATTTTTGAACTAGGTAGGAAAACACAGAGTGTGCTATGCAGAGGGGGAATCTTTGTGGGCAATGGATACATGGATGAGTGGTGTATGAAGTTACTCCTCCAGTTGGGTGGCATGTAACAAAGTTAATTAACTTGAAGACAATTCTGAGATTACAGTGCTTCCTCTGTGCAATCAGCTATCCTGGGGAAACAGTGCTGGGTCTTCATAAACAATATCTCCATCTCCGTAGGAAACGCTTTAGATATGGTTATCCTCACCTTTAATAACAGCCACATCATTTATCCACTGTGCATATGGACAATGGCTGTTTCTCTGGAAAAACTAAAGGCACTTCTGGGGTCACCTAGGAATTTAAATGCTCTTTCTCATGAGGTTTGACTTTTGTTCTAAGAGCTTATGAAAACAGTGCTGTCATTAGCTGTACCTTTCACCTTTGGGATTAACTCCAAAGTAGAGAACACTGTGTGAGTGGACCCAAGGTACTTATTTGAATGATACAGTCCTTGGTAACTGTGACTATGAATATCTTGGCTTCCTTCCAGGTTGGAATCTATAGATAAGGCAATTAAAATCCCACTCTATGAATATGAGTTAACTATTTCTAGAAAATGCAAAACTAGCCTAGTTTCTCTTGCATTCAGTATGTGGTAAGAGATTCAAAAGAAGAGAATGGGGAATGCATTTTAAGAGTGTAATGATAAAAACAAAATTCAATGCCTGGACACAGGTCACTTCCTCGAAGACTAGGATAATATATGGGTGGTTTATACAAATACCAGATTCCCTACTGGCTCTTTTTTCTATAACTTCATCTTTTTAAGAGGAAATCACCAGATCTCAGTTCCTCTAAGAAATCTCCTAATCATTTTCTGCTTTAGATAAATTAATATTAGATGAAGTAATTTAATAGAGTACCTGAAAAGGCTAATTTCAATTTGACCATTATCAAAGCCAAAACAAATTTAAAAATTTTTTGATCAATTATCTCTTCTATCTTGCCACCTTTCGGGGTGGAGAAGGAAGCACTTTCCTGTCAAGTACAGAGAGTTTATTTCCTGGTTCTTCTTGATTGTGAGGTTTATAAGAAGGTACATTTGTAAGGAATACAATATGCTGTACTTGACATTCATCAAGTACCATGTCAACTCTTGGCTTAGAGGTGAAGAAATTGGAGAGAACCAGGGGAAAAATAATGACCATAATTAAATGTCTGGAAAACAGGATCCAGGGCAAAAACCATATAGGTGAAGTTGAGGAACTCTGATGAGTCTTCGCCGCCTTCTTTATTTTCTAGTTTTTTTCACCTTTGAGGAAGCTCAAGTATATCAGAAAAATGTTTGTCATCAGTCAAAATGTTATCAAAATTTAAGGGTGTGTACAAGTCCACAGGGATTTTTGAGCCCAGTTCAAAATAATGGAAGGATACTCTATAGCGATCCTTTCAAACAGGGATACATCCCTCCCCCTTTCTTTCCCATAGTTCACTCATTCATTCAGGGAACACTTTTTGAATGCCTATCATGTGACAGGCAATGTTCTAGGTATAGACAGAAATCTGTCCTCTTGGAACTTACATTCCTGGGGAAAGAGAGAGAAAGTAAATAATAACAACACAACAAACATAATAAATAGGTAAATTATAGAGTATGTTAGAAGGTGATATAAAAATAGAGCAGGTGAGGGGGATCAGGAATGAGAAGACTGCACATTTAAAAGGGTGGTCAGGGTAGGTATCTAGTAGCAAGTGAGACCAAGGAAATTGATGCAGCTAAAACGTAGAATTCTGAAAGGGTTGAGGGGGAAAGAATGGTGATTATACTTTGTATTTACCTTGTAATATGCAGTTTACAACGCTGTGTCAACCAGTCAGGGGGCACTGGAGGAGTTAGTGGGGAGTTTGGGAAAAGGGATGAATTCCATTTTGGCCATATTAAGTTTGAAGTGCCACAGGGTAGAAAATAAATGATCAGCGGGTAGTTGGAAATGCAGGTCTGGAGCTAAGGAGAGACATTTGAGATAGAGATGTCAGATTGGAATCACTAATACCGACGATGGCTGAAAGCGGTGGGAATGAATAGGTGAGCTGGCCAAAGGAGAGCAGAGTGGAAAGAGGTCAATGTAAAATGTCTACATTTTCGGGGATGAAGACAAAGAAAAGCTGAGAAAGAGTGTATTTTATTCCGATCAGAGACAGAGAAGATGGGCCTGTGTTGTCAGCTTCCCTTTATTAGTCTTCTTTCATTTTTCCCTAATGTAAACTGGTTCTCTTCGTGACAAAACACTCCTGCCGCGCTACACCCCTTTGGGGGCAAATCTTTATCTTACATAGACCTTCTGAAGGGAAGTAACTTTTACTGAGCATCCCTCGCGTGCCACGTGTTTGGGGCTCCAAATCTGGGGTGGTTTTCCTCTCCAACCCACCCGCCTCCTCGCTTTCACACCCCTGCCTCCTTCCGCAGTGCTGGTTCCCAGAAGGCTGAAGCACAGGAAAGGTCGACAGAAAACAAAGGGCACAGCATGATGGAAAAGAAATACAAACAAACAAAACTCTCCTGCGGAGGGGTAGGTACCCAGAGCTGAGCGCCTTTAACCACCGCCTCCAGTGGCCCTGGTCCCTCTGCCCCGCCCGGCACCCTCCACAGGCCCCGCCCCTGCCCCGCGGCCCGCGCTCATTCGCTGGCGCCCTTGCTCGCCGCTTCCCCATTGAGCCGCTTGCGCCTCTTCGTTTATGCCCTCCGCTCAGCTCCGCCCCTCGCAGAGCAGCAGCGCAGCGCAGGCCCGGCTCCCGGGCACTCGCAGACCTTTTTCCGTGTCGGTTTCCCCTTCTTCCCGGCATTCCTGTTTCCGCTTTCTCACGGCTCCCTGCTTTTTCCACCTCTGAGACACTTCGCGCCCAGGGGGTTCAGTGACGTCATCTCTCTGCGCTGCGCGGACACCCGCCGGTGGAGGAAGGAACAGCTCCGCCGCCCTTTGCTTCTTTTGTTGGGCTGCTGCTCCTCCGGAGTCATGGCGCCGTCGCTGTGGAAGGGGCTGGTGGGCATCGGCCTCTTTGCCCTAGCCCACGCGGCCTTTTCCGCTGCGCAGCGTAAGTGCCTGGGGGACAGGGACCGCTCCGGTGCGGGACTCCGGGGGCGGCGTGTGGGCGCACCCCTGAGGGAGTGTCAGACCGAGTGTCCCGGGAACGGTCATTTGAAACCTTAGAGTTTGGGGTGACAGTGAGAAGTGGTGCGAGGCTCCCTGGTGGAAAGGCTTGGAGTCTGAGTTTGAGGAGAGTGGGGCACCTGGGATTGCAGCAGGGTTGGAACGGGGTATCGGGCGGAGGGCACAGAGCAGAACGGGCACGCTGCAGGGTGGGCAGAGAGGGAGTCTACCCGGGAATCCCCGACAAGTGATGTCAGATGCAGCATGGGGCTGATCAGGCGAAGTGTCAGATCGAGGACCTCGGATGCTCATGGTCCCATGACAACTAGGTGGACAACGTCTTAGGCACTCCTGGGCTGTCCAGGCAGACTGATAAGTGACCATTTGCCTCAGGGAGGCACTGTGATACAGGGCAAAGAGCACTGGACTGGGAGACTGGAGGGCTTGGTTATTAAAAACTCGCTTTACCGCTAAATCTGTGACCTTGGGCGCATCATATCTTTTCCTTGAGGCTTCATTGAAGTGGATTTTAACTCTTGCCCTTTCTATGTCGAAGAGTGACTGGGAAGTTTAAACGGAAAAAAAAGTAAAAATACTTTATCATACATACACAATTATATTGCCAGGAAGAAACTTGGAATCCAGCAGAGGATGCAGTCCAGTCTTGTGACAGCTGATCTGTTTTGAGGTCTTCCTTCTCTCCTAGACCAGGAGTTAGCAAACTCTGGCATGTGGGCCAAGTGCAGCATCCCTCCTGTTTTTGCAGTGAGCTAAGCATGCTTTTAGATTTTTAATTTGTTGGGGAAGAAAAGCAAAAGAATACCATTTTTGTGATCCATGACAGTTATGTAAAATCCAAGTTTTAGTGTCCATCAGTGAAGTTGTATTGACACACAGCCACGCTCACTCATTTAGGTTTTTCTGACTGCTTTCTAAGGGCAAAGCTGAGTAGTTGCAAAGGAGATAGTAAGGTCTGCAAAGGCTAAAATATTTATTATCTGGCCCTTTACAGGTAAAGTTTCCTGACCTCTTTCCTAACCTATAGAGCCCACGAGGGCAGGGACAATATATATTTTGTTCATTGCTGTGATCTCAGTGTCTAGCACAATGTTCTTTACAGTAAGTACTCAATAAATTTGTTGAATGAAGGAAATAAATTCAGAGTTGAACTTTATTACTTTATTTGCTAGCTTACTTTCCATCTTCAGGAATAAAGTAGAAAATGGAATGTGAATTTCTTCAAAGCTCCAATTGTTTTCAAGATAAAAACCTTTTGTTTTATTTATTATATATAATTAATATAATCAATTATTAAGATTACTTTTTACATACATGTAGTATGATGAGATTTGTCTGACAGAAATCAGCTTTATTTAATTTTTTTTGAAATCTTAGATTTATAGAAAGGTTGCAAAGACAGTGCAGAGAGTTACCGAATACCCCTTGCCCAGTTTCCCCCATTGGTAACATATTACTATGGTATAATGTCACAACTAAGAAATGGACATAGGTGTATTACTATTAACTAAAGTCTAGCTTTTATTTGGATTTCACCAGTCTTCCTATTAATGTCTTCTTTCTGTTCCAGGAATCACTCCAGGGTATCACATTACATTTACTTGTCATGTTTCCCCAGGCTACTCTGTTTTATGACAGTTTCTCCAAAATTCTAATCTTTAATGATAACAGTGATAGTAGCTAACATTTATTAAGCGCTTACCATGTGCCAGGCACCGAACTAAGCACCTTACATGTATTATATAATTCAATCCTACCAAAACTCCTGTGAAGTAGATATTGTTGTTATCGCCTTTGAAAGATGAAACAATTGAGACACACTGCTAGGAAAATTGTGCAGAATTACAGAGATGATAAGTTGCGTGGCCGGGCTTCAAAGACAGGCAGTTTGATAGAGCCTGTGTGCTACACTGCTTGGTAAAATTCACTCTTAAGTAACTGGTTGAAATCGCGCTCTGCTTAGGTGCTAGAAGGTGCAGTGATGCCCTGAGGGAGTTCAAGTGAAGTGGAGAAACAAGTGCATCAAGAAACAGTCACAGTAAAGTGATATAGATGCTATGCTAAAGTATGTAAAGATACACGGAGATGAGGGCAGTCGTTTTTCGGGGGGCAAAGGGGTTAAGGAAGGTATCCTAGAGCCTTGCTGAGCAAGTGTGGTCAATAGACCAGCATCTTGAGAATCACCTGGGAGCTTGTTAGAAATGCAGAAACTCAGGTCCTGCCCCAGATCTGTGGAATCTGAATCTGCATTTTAATAAGATCCCCGGGTGATTTGCATGTTCTTTTGAGAAGCGTTGCCCTACAGAAGATTAGAATACTGTGGAGTACTGCGACATTTTCTATAGTAGACATCAGCTGTAAAATTTTAAAGTACTGGAGCAAGGAAATAGATCACTGAAGTCCATCCCCTTTGTTTTACAGGTGAGGAAATGCCTGACCACAGGTAATGCTAGAGTCAGATTAGGTTTCATGCAAGGAAGAACGGTAGCTGGAAATTGAATGGTCAGTAGGAAGTTAGCCAAAGCCTATTTTGGTATGGATTTGATTTCTTTTACACCAGTCCTTATGATAACACATGTGAAATAACCTTCAGAAATGTCTCTAAATACGTTCTCTTCTAAGAGGCAATATATGCTCACTCACAATGATTTGGGTTTTTAAACATGTTATTAACCAGTAGGGATTGTGCAAGATTCCTCTAGGATTAGAATTTTGTGTTTTTATGCAAGGTGGGAATGCCTTGTGGCATTTGTCACTGCGGTGGGACCTCTTTATAATGCTCATGTTGGAAAGAGACCAGTAATTACCTTTGAGGCTGTATCCTGTCACACTGGGCAGCAGATAGCACGCGGAGGTACGGTGCATGCTGGTCTTTGCTGTGATGAACTTTGTTACCACAGAGCACCTATCATGCGTTACATTTGATCCTCATATTATTGCCATTTTACTGCTACGGAAAATTAGACAATGAAAAGATACATACTATATTTCTTTGATTCAGATGCACTCCCCCTCCCACTCCTACATTTTAACACTCTGAAATTGAGATAAATGTTGCAATCCACAAGGATGTCTTACGTTGAATGAGATATAGTCCATTAAGACAAGTTGAAGAGCTGGTGGTATGATCCAGGCTTTGCAGCTTCCAAATCCCGATCCTTTTCCTTCATATGTTGCTGCCTTCTGAGGCTAAGGCAGTAGCAGAATTGTAATTAAATCATAGAAGCAGAAATTGATGTCCGGGAATGTCTCCTATTCCAACATTGCCCCAGCGTATTTTTTCAAGAAAAACATTTCCATACCAATACTGCTTTGTCCATTTTGTGTGATGGTGGTGCTATTTAAGAGTTGGGATTTTCTGTAGACTCAGTTTTTAAATAAAATTGTGATTTCTTTGACCAGTTAGTGAAAAAATTTCAGAGAATTCTAGTTTTCCTGTACTAATGAAAGAAAAATTATGTTTAGGTATTTCTTCCTCATGTTTGCTCACTTTTCACTCTTTTCCTGTTTTATAAAGTGACAAAGCAGGTCATGATGGGAATAAAATAGTTCAAGATCAGACTGACTGCCTTAGAAGACAGAGGTTTTTGAGGAATCTGGGATTAGCATTATTTTTTGTAGCATATAAGTCAGTCGCTTCTTTGGTGTATTGATTTGCTTGCATTTTAAGAAAAATGGGCTACAGTTTCCTTAATGGTATGCTTCTGGTTTATAGATCGTTCTTATATGCGATTAACAGAAAAGGAAGATGAATCACTGCCAATAGATGTAAGTTGGTTATTTATATTCCATTAAAATATATATACCTGAATCACTTTGTTGTATACTTGAAACTAACAGTATACTGTAAATCAACTATACCTCAATTTAAAAAATATATTTTAAAAATTAGCCACATAGCTTACAATTTTTAACTGGTTTTTATTCTCTTAATTTTCCAGACATGAAATAGCATCTGTTACCTACTTTTTGTGACTTACTGTAAGTCCCAAAGATTCAGAAACAAAATATTTCTCTGTTTGGTTTCTAGAACTTAGTTTAAATAGTCTTTCTAGAAGTTGCTCTGTCCATAGTCTGAGATGGACTTAACCAGTTGATTATTTGACTGTATTTTTTATTTTTAGAAAAGTTCATTTTAAGTATAAAGTTTAAAAACAACCAAAACTAACAAAATATTTTTAGGGATATATTCAAAACAAGAAAAACAAGGAAGTGCTTTTTTAAAGCTGAAATCATGTGTGAGCTTCACTCACAGTTTTTAATCTTTATTGGATTTTAAAGTACAAAAGTAGTAAGTTCTTTATAACAGAATCAAAGAGTAAGCGTCAAAAGTAAAACTGACCTTTTACAATTAAAAAAACAAAAACCAACTGACCCCATTGCTCACAATTCTGCTTCTACTCCCAACACTTTGAAGTATATTAGTAGTTTAGTTTTCTCCTATGCGTAAGCAACATTATCTTTATTTGTGTACGTATAGTTTTATCTAATCAAACATAGAGAGTTTTTCTTTAAAAAAATTATCATGTGTATATATGTGTAGTTGTATGATTAGCTTTTTATTACTTAACAACTTATCTTGACATATTTTCATGACAACTCAGACTTACCACATCCTTGTGAATGATGCCTATGACTGCATTGTGCTGGTGGTAGGAATGTAAACCAGTATAACATATGACATTAGATTTTAATTTAGAAAGGCAGAGTAATAGCTTGTGGCTAATTTTGATTTTAATGGTCTATAATTAAAGTTATAGTAGTTGTGGCTATTAACTAATTCTCCTATCACCTTTGTTTTGTGGTAGATGCACGCACACACACACTCTCACTTACACCTCTTTAAAATAACTTCTGTTTACAAATTGGAAAATTTTAAAAATACAGAAAATCACAATCAAGAAAACAAAATATGCCTGTAACCCCATGTTGGTTAATATCAAACATTGCAAGTTTTTGCTCACACAGCCTGTTTCAAAAGCAGTTTGCTATTACCTGATAAAGTTGAATTTGTATATGCTCTATGCCAGTGATTGCGCTCCCATGGGCCAGGAGACATACACAAAGATACCGTCCTGACGTAAAAGTCACAGACAGAAAACAGCCCACATGGCCATCAACAGTGGAGTGGGTCAATTGTGGGATTTTTTCATACAATGAAATACAAAACACAGTGAAAATGAATAGACTACAACTACGTACTACAATAGGGAGAAATCTCACACACACACACACACACACACGCACACACACACACAAAAGCTCAAAATGGGAGAAAGTAAGAAATGTATGTTTAGATGTACTACAAAGCTGGTAAAATTATAAAGAAAAGCAAGGAACTGATTACACAGTAGTTAACTGGGAGGGAGGATGAAGAGTATAATTGGAGAGGGACATATAGGCCTTGAAAACTACTGGCAATGTTCCATTTCTTCAGCTGGGTGGTGAGTAAGGGCTATTCTTCTTATATTCTGTGATATTTAGCAATAATACATTGAAACATTATTAGTTGCTCTTGGAAGCTAATAATTGTTGATAACTAAGTTCCAAATGGTTTGGTACCTATTTTTGCTATTTCAGCAATACCTAGAAGTATTTTTACAGCCAATCCACAGAACTTATAGAAGGTTTTATTGTGTCTCAGTCCAAATCATTTAAAGCGAGAATTGACTCCTTAATAGGATCTGGGAGAAATACCTGTTAGAGGCTAGAAAGAGATGGAGAGAAAATTGCGATTTTTATATTTGTATGTTGTTTAGTAATCTCAATCTTTATACTCACAGATAGTTCTTCAGACACTTCTGGCCTTTGCAGTTACCTGTTACGGTATAGTTCATATTGCAGGGGAATTTAAAGACATGGATGCCACTTCAGAGCTAAAAAATAAGTAAGTCTTTTCCTTTTCATAGACTTTTAATTTCATGGGGGTTTTGCTTCATTTACATAATCTAAAATCTATGTTTTCTGGTACATAAAAGTTGATTTTGTTTTTACATTTTGAGTATGCAGTTTGAGTAATGAGGTAAAAATATTAAGACATTGTTTGATATGATACGAAAAATGGGAGGTCAATGACAGATTACTGACATTAGAATAAGATGTTACATTATGATTGCTTAAAATTACTTGTTGGTTGATTGGATGGACTGATGGATGGAAAAAAGATATCTAGGAAGCTATTCCCCCAGGAATTTTTTCCTTCCTTCCTTTTCCTCCCCTCCTTCCCTCCCCTATTTCCCCCCTTTGCTTCCCCTTCTCCTTCCTTCCCCCTCCTTCTCTCCCTCCCTTTTTTCCTTTTTCCTCTTTTTATCCTCTTGTCCCAGCTTAGTCTTTGGAAGAATAAGGGGTTTTCTGCTTCGTCTATCACTTGAACCTATTCTGTGACATAAATTCTGCTCTTGGGCCCTTTTGTGTCCCTGGACTAAAGTATATTTCATTATTCTGCTTTCTTTTTTTCTCCTATACTTCTAAGCTATTTTCATGAGCTTGGCTTACTTTTCTTTTCATATTTCTCACTTTCATAATATCATCCTTTAGCTTTGTTTGATTTTACCTCTGGACTTTACCCACCTTTTTGATCCTGCAAATTTTAACACGCTATTTCCTTAGAAGGATTCACAATAAACATTTATGTGTTAGAGGAAATTCACCCCATTTTTACTATTACTTTTTAATTCACATTTTAAATAGTCACATCTCACGCTTCCTGTTTTATATGGGGGTATGCTTGGATTTCCAGGGGGACTGACTTTGAGATTTGAGTTTTTGTCAAAAGAAGAGTTCTCTTTTTCCCCCAGGAAATTAATATTTAAAAACAAACCAACACCAAAAACCATACACTTAGGTGTCTGTGAACTCTTTTTAGATGACATGTATCCCACTGGAAAGAAGAAAGGATACTCCACTATCACCACCCACTAGTGTTCTTACAAAGTCTACCAAGAATCACAGGCAAGGGGCCAGGAAAGAAAGAAGTAAAACAGAATGGCATTAAGTAGGTGGTAGCAAAATGCATGAGTTTAGTAGGTGGTAGCAAAATATATGAGTTTGGACAACAGCGGGTACAGAAGGGCCAAAAGGAATTTTTTGTTGAAAGATTCTTGGAAGACAGATCTGTGAAATGATCAGATGCCTTGAATAGCGAGGGACAAATGAGAATAATCAAAGGTACAATCTATATACTGTTTTTTTAAGGACTATTTGGCATGGGCTAGTGTTAGATTTATAGAAGTGATTAAAGTTGAGTGATTGTTTGTATTTTCATAGGCATCCTGGAAGGAATGCCTGAATAAAAAAATTGTTGAGGGTTTTATGTTGCTTTTCCAGTTCTTGTTTTCTTTGTATAGGAGAAAAAAAATGAGATATGGTATGATTACCAATTATAGTCTGATTTTTATGGATTTTTAAACTTAGTTAAAAATATAACCCACAGCAAATTCAAATTCATTAGAAGCCTACTTATTTTCAAATAGGCTTTTATAAAGGTTTATCTAAAATTGATGCTTTTTTTCTTTCAAGGACATTTGACACATTAAGGAATCACCCGTCATTTTATGTATTTAATCATCGTGGTCGAGTACTGTTCCGGCCTTCGGATACAACAAATTCTTCAAACCAAGATGCATTATCCTCTAACACATCATTGAAGTTACGAAAACTTGAATCACTGCGTCGTTAAGATTTTTACAAATTATAATAATAGGACAGGACACAGAGCTGGAATATTGGAGTTTGGGGTACAAAACACTCCCCCCCCATCAGTATTTATATTGATCTTTCAGACCTAATTAGAAAAAGTCTATGGCCCTTGTTTGTACACTGTTAATCAAATCATTAATGCAGTATAAGTTATCTGTGAAATGAGTCTGATCTTTCATAGAGAGAATTCTTTCATTTAAAACAAATTCACATTTTTTGTAAGAGTCACTGTTTTGAACACATTTCTTTGAAAAATGTTAATGGTTTTGTAATTATTTATTTTCTTAGATTTCTTTTCTTTTGCACTACAGTTTTTAGGATCCTTTTCGAAATAGTGTGACTACTGCATTTTGCAGCATGAACGACAGTAAATGGTCTTCAGTTCTTAACAACAAATGGACTTCTTTAAGGAGACCAAAATGGTGACTTATCAGTTTTTCTTATGCCCCCTAAAAAGTGGCTCTGCTTTAGCAGATACTTGCCAGTTTTTAATTTTTCTGTGAATTCTTACCCTACCCCGCTCCCATATACCTCTTAACATCAGCTGTCTTGTTTCATCACTTCTCTGGGGTTCTGTGTGCAGTGAGCAATTTTTGTGTCAGAAATCCTTTGTCATAACAAATATACTTAACAGACTCAACTTGCTGTAAAGCTACTTGTATTCTTTTCATTTATCTGTAAAAAATTTCCCTAACTGATTATGTAGTCTAAGAATAGTTGAAGATAGACCAAAAAGACTATTCATGAATTAATCATCCTGCCTATGTAGAAGAATAGTGATCACTGAGGAAAACTGATTGTCATTAGCCAGTTTAACTTATTCAAAGTCTGTTATTTTATTGCATATCAAGCTAGTGAATTAGTAAAAATAAAGGAAACGTCTTCTTAAAGGTCGACTTCAAAGGAATTGGGCCAAATATGTTCTAAATATTTGGAACTAATATCTTTAATTTTTTTAAAAAAGGAAAGTCATTTAGGAAACTGTTTAATAGCTTCTGATTTGTAGCAGGCTTAGAGTTTTCCGTCTTCATTGTATGTTGCTGAAGGTGAAGATGAAGGTACAGGGCAGAATTTTTTTAGGAACAGTAATTTTAGTTTTAGGGAAATGTGTCTAGCTGTTTGATCTGCAGGAAGCTTGACATTTCTTTGTCGAAAATGTTGCTTTTGTTGAATTGCACAGGAATGACAACATTGCTTTTGTCGAATTGTATAGGTGTAAAGGGAATAACTGTATGCAGATTTGAAAAGGAAATGTGCTTTAGGCAAGAGTCATAAGATGCCCTTATACTCGATGGCATTTTTTTTCCATTAGAAATGAACCTCAGCTCCTCTGTTCTGCCTGGTAACACATAGCCCCGAAGCACAAGATCATTTTGTCTTTCGGTTTCTATCATTGTTTAGTTTTGTTTTGCCAACTCAGTCTGTCTGTGGAACACTGACTCTGTTCTCTAAGGAGAACAAAGTTAGAAATCTGTTGAAAACCTAAAATGATTTAGAAATGAATTAAAAATATGAAGTCAGGAGCTAAAGTGATCATAATTAAATTGAAATAGTGTATGAGAAACAAGTTCCTTACATCATGTTTGTCTACCATTTCCTCAGGTATGACTTGATTTGCAGGAGCCTCCTGTTTTCTTCTCTTTGGGGGCCTGTCTTCCTTCCCTAATATGTTTTTATAATAACTTTATTGAGATATTATTCACATACCATTCACCCATTGAAAGGGTACGATTCTGTGATTCTGTAATATATTCATGAAATTGTGCAACCATGATCACAGTTGATTTGAGAGTGTTGCCATCACCCCAGAAAGAAACCCTGTACCCTTTAGCAATCAACTGTCATTTCTCCCCAATGCCTCTCAGCCCAGGGGAACCACTAATCTACATTCTGTCTCTATAGATTTGTCTATTCTGGTCATTTAATATGAATGAATTCCTGCCGTTTCTGGTCTTTTGTGATTGGCTTCCGAAATATGGTTTTGTTCTATGTGGAGTGAGAACTTCTCGTCTTGAGAACTGTGATTGCTATGAAAGGAAGTGGTTGTCAAAAATCAGTCCGTGTAAGGTAGGGTCAGGTACCTAACAGGTTTCTCAGTCAATCTTAGGCTGAATAGTTTTTCATCAGAACCAAGACTTCATGATGTGTTACTACTTAATAATATTTTGTCTAGTCTCTAGAATGGATTGAAATCTTTGCCTGCCTGGTCAGGAAGGTCCTTCTAAGAATGATGAAATAATGTGGCAAATAGTTGACATAGCAGTTTTCAGTCGTGTCTGGTTTTGCCAGGAGCTTGTATACCTCTGGTCAGGTGAGCTTCCCACATTTTTTCTTTAATTTCCTCCAGTGAATTTCTGCTGTCTTTTTCAAGTATGTACCATAGGATTTGGGTGATTTGGGCAGTGCTAAATGGAATACTAAGTTCAGAATTTTATTTATAGTACTATGAGATAGTACTAAGGTATTCCAGAAATATAGTGATGTGAGCTAGTTAAGCCTATGAATATCAGTGACATTCAGAAGTGTGTGCTGTTGAAGGCTGTCTAGAATATAGGAGGACTCAATAACCAGGGAACTAGCCAAATGCTCTGGGCTAATGGCCCAGCCGTAGAAAATGCAGATCGGCGAATTGGAGACTACGATGCTCTGTAACTCCCTAATGATTGTTTCCTAAGCATTGTGGCTTATTTTTGAGTGGCATGACAGCATCTCCCTGGTTGTATGTGGCCTGTTTTCCATGATGTATTGAGTAGTGTTCTTTGTTGTGAGCATCAATGCCTGTAACACCAAGCTAAACACATTCTTTTGGATATGTTTCCTCTCTTTAAATGACCTTGCCCTGTCCAATAAATAAATGATTGTCTCACCCTGTTTTTGGTAGTGGTTTTTTTTTTTTTGTTTGTTTGTATGTTTGTTTTACTTTTAATCTCATTTTCTTCTGCTTCGCTGTCCCCAGAAAAATGTAAGATCTCATTTTAATGACTGTATTTTTTCCAATGTGATGCTGTTTTACTAAATTCAATGGATACTTTACTTTTCATTGTACATGTAAAGTCTTATTGCAATTTTATGTTTTTTAGAGTTGAAATAGAATGTATACTCTCATTTATATTTATATTTATGAATTATCAAATGCCCTTTGGAGTATAAGAATATTGGTCCTTAAGTAGCAGTGGTTAATCATTCCATCGTAAATTTGTTATATAGCCAAACTGCCATTACAAAATGGCACTTTATACTTAACTGGAAATCATTGTGATTAAAGCATCAGGGGGCGAATCTAAAGTTTAATGAAAATCTAAGGGGAAGTTCTGGTTTGCAAAACTTGGCACTTACCTGCAGTATTTTGAAAAATAGTACTACCAGTATTCAAATCTATGTAGGAATATCTGAAAATTACTTACTAATCAAGTATTCTTTTAAAAGGAAAAAAAAAAAGAAAGGTAATATATGCACATGGCAAAAAAAATCAGAAGGTACAGAAAGGCATGGAATTAAAACTTGTTCCCTTCCCTCCTGCCCCTAATACCTCTCTCCAAAGGTAACCAGCTTTACGTGTCTTGTATATTCTTTCAGGAAAAAAATTATTTGCCAGCAGATAAATACTTAAAGTTTTTACATTAATGGAATCAGACTGTATACACTCTTCTGTACCTTGCTTTTTTTTTTTGCTACTTGTGTCTTATAAGATCTTTCTGTATCAGTATATACAGAAATACCTCATTCTTTTTAATGACTGTGTGGTATTCTAATATATGAATGTCTTACAAATGTTTAAACATTGATGGACACTCAGGTGTTTGCAATATTTTGCTATTGCTAAACCATATTGAAGTGAACATACTTGTACTAATGATGAGATTAAATCAACAGGGTTAATTCCTAGCAATAGAATTCCTGGGTCAAAGAATAGTTTTCATTTTCAGGTCAGTAGTTCTTGCCAAACTGATCTCCAGTAGTCTTTGCCCAGTTTTACTTCCACATACAATGTATAAGAATAATTATTTATGAGGCCCCTGCCAATACTGGGCACTCAACTTTTTAAAAATTGATCATCTGAAAGTGAATAAATGGTATTTTGCATCTTAATGAAGCTATAATGCATTTTAATGAAGGAGATGGAACACATTTTCATGTTTATTGGCTACTTAGATTTCATTTTCTGTGAACTGTGTGGTCATGTTCTGTTTTCTATTAGATGATTTGTTTTTTATCAGTTTGTATGAGCTCTTTGTAAGCTAAGAAAATTGGTCCATTGTCATATGTTTAATAATATTTTCCTGAGTTTTATTTATTTATTTGTGTAGTTAAACTTATCAGTCTTTATGGCTTCTGGGATTTGTGCCTTGCTTTAGAAAGGCCTTCTTTACATTTAAGAATAAATTTAATGTATTTTTCCAGGACTTTTAAGTTTTTTTTTTAATCTTTAAATCTTTGATTCATTTGGAATTTATTTAGGTGGAAGGAGTGAGGTAAGGATTCAACATTTTTCTCCCCCAAATAGCTATCTGCTTATCCCAACCTTATTTATATTGATTTTTTTTCCACACTGATTTCAAAACCATCCTCATTCCTACATTGAGCTTCCATGAATATTTAGGTTTCTGAACTCTGAATTCTTTTGCAAAGATTACCAGTCTTTTAATTATTTAAAGTTGTTGCACACTTTGTATTTGGCATTGCTAGGCCATACCACATTATTATTTCAGGATTTTTTTCGTAGTTATTCTTGCATGTTTGTATTTCCAGATGAACTTTAGTATTATTTTCTCCAATTCTAAAATCCTATTGATATTTTCCCTAAAATTTTGTTTTGAACAATTTCAAACTTTCAGAAAGTGTGAAAGAATAGTTTGGTGAGTGCCTGAATACTTTTCATTTAGATTCCTAACATTTTGTTACTTTTGCTTTTGTTCTCTACAAATATGCTTTTTTTTCAAAACCCTCCTGAATTGTTTGTGGTGAGCTGCAGACTTCATCACACTTCATGACATCATGACATTCCTAAATATGTCAGCATGCCTGTCCTGTAAGAGGGAGGACATTCTCCCATTTAACCACAATACCATTTGCACACTTAAGAAAATGATGAACCATCCAGTATTCATATGTACCCATGTATCCCCAGAATGACTTTTATAGCTGCCCCTATCGAGGTTCACAAATTACACTGGTTTGTTTCTTTAGTCTCTTATTTATTTTTTATTTTTGTAAGTAATTGTTTTATTTATTTATTTATTTTAATAGCAGTACTGAGGATGGAACCCAGGACCTCGTGCATGCTAAGCATATACTCTACCACTGAGCTATGCCTTCCTCCCCACTCTCTAGTCTGTTTTAAATAGTCCCTCTACCTCTGTTTTTAAATGATATTTTCTAAATAAACTATTTTTTAGAATTCTTTTAGATTTACAGAAAAATTGGGAAGAAAATTCCCATGTAGCCCACCTTAGTTTCACCTATAGTTGACATGTTTACATGATACATTTGATAACAATCCTTGAACCAATATTGATACATTATTATTAACCAGAGTTAATATTTGGATTTCCTTAGTTTTTACCTAATGTCTTTTTTTGTGTTCCAGGATTCCATCCAGGATACCGCGTTACATTTAGCTGTGATGTCTTCTTAGGCTTCTCTTGACTGTGACAGTTTTTTAGACTTTCCTTGTTTCTGATGACCTTGACAGTTTTGAGGAATAACTGGTCAGGTATTTTGTACAATGTTCTTCTACTGGGATTTGTCCAATTTTTTTTTTACCATTATTAGACTGGGGTTATGTGCGCCACTGTTACCATCACAAGGGCACATGTTTATTAACATGAGTTATCACTGGTGATGTTATTCTTGATCACCTAAAGCAACGTTTGTCAGGTTTCTCCTCTGTGAACTTACCCTTTCCAAACTGTCCTCTTTGGAAGGAAGTCGCTATGCACAGTCCACACTTAGAAAGTGGGGAGTTACGCTCCACCTCCTTGAGGTTGGAGTATCTACATCAATTATTTAGAATTCTTCTGCATGGGAGATTATGTCTCTTCTCCTCTGCTTATTAATTTATTCAGCCTTTTATTTATATGAGTTTGGGCTTGTGGGTATTAATTTATTTTGTGCTCTGGGTTATCATGTAATACTACTTAATTTTGTTATTGAAACTGTTCCATTTTTGGATGTTGATAGCACTTTTATTTGGCTCCTATGTCCTTTTGACATAACTCTTGATATTGTGGATTTTTTTCCCCAGCACTTACCTTCTGACACTATAAGATGTTCCAGGCTCATCTTGTGTATTTCCTTCCTCAGTCCTATAGTCACCCTTTTCTCCAAGGAACTTGGTTCCTTTTATTGAACAATGGTTTACAAACCAAAATCTGAGCCCTAGTTATGCTCAGTTGCTGCTGGGGTTTTGTCACTTCAAGGCCCTTTCAGCTGACAGAGTAAGGAAATACATGTGTGTATACTAACCTGTGCATATACACATATGCAAAAATATTTCTATCTGTAACATCTGTATTTCTATTAAGTGAAATACAAGTTCATCCTGATGGTCGATCCATCACCACATTAATCTTCTAACCTCCCCTTGCTTCTCTGTAAATTCCCACTCTTTTTTTTTTTTTTGTAAATTCCCACTCTTAACCCTGAGAAACCTGGTTCCCACCATCTGCTACCCACTTGAAATGTTTAATTCCAGTATACATGTACAGTGTTTTCAGAATTTTTAACATGTAGTCCCATGGGAAATAGCTTTTTCAACTAGACCACAGTGATTGTGTAGGATTTTTTGCCATTAGTTTTACAGACTCCACTCATTTCCAACATTATTTAGGTCAGCATCTCCCCCCTCCCCTTCAGTATGTTTGTTTCATAAATTTTTAATATAGTTGGATTATTTTGTTACATTCTACATTCTATCTTGGGATTCCCCTGACCTAAATGATTTTTTAAAATATACGTCAAGGTTCACTTTTTGTGCTCTAAAGTTCAATGGGTTTTGACAAATCCATAATGTTATGTGTCCACAATTGCATTATCATATGGAATAATTTCACAGCCCTAAAATTCCCTTGTGCTTCACATGTTCAACCCTCTCTCTCCTTCCCCTGAACCCCTGTTTACCACTGATCTTTTTACTGTCTCCATGGTTTTGCCTTTCCCAGAATGTCGTATAGTTGGAATCATACAGTATGTAGCCTTTGCAGACTGGCTTCTTTCACTTAGCCGTATGCATTCAGGGTTCCTTCGTGTCTCTCTGGCTTGATAACTCATTTTTAAAATATTTGAATTTCACTCTATGGATGTTCCACAGTTGTTTATCCATCACCTATTGAAGGACATCTGTAGTTTTTGATGATTATGAATAAACACTCACATGCAGCCTTTTGTGTGGACATAATTTTTCAAATTAGTTGGGTAAATATCAAGGTGCATGATTGCTGGATCAAATGGTAAGATTATGTTCAGCTTTATAAGAAATTGCCAAGGTGTCTTCCAAAGTGGCTGCACCATTTTGCATTCCCATCAGCAATGAATGAGTTCCTGTTACTCTGCATCCTCACCAACAATTTATATTGTCAGGTTTTAAATTTTAACTATTGTAATAGGTGTGTAGTGATATCTCATTTTAATTTACAGGTTCCTAATGACAAATGATGTTGAACATCTTTTCATATGCTTATTTGCCATCTGTATTTCTCTTTTGGTGAAGTATCTGTTTAGATCTTTTGCTTAATTTCAAAATCAAGTAGTTTTCTTATGGTTGTATTTTAAGAGTTCTTTGTGTATTTTGAATACAGGTCCTTTACAGATGTGTGTTTTGCAAATTTTTTTCTCCCAGTCTGTGGTATGTCTTTTCATTCCCATAATAGTGTCTATCACAGAGAAGTTTTCAATTTTAGTAACATCCAACTTAACAATTTTCTCTTTTCATGTATCATGCTTTTGATACTAAATTTAAAATCTCATTTCCAAACCCAAAGCCATCTAGATTTTCTCTTATGTTTTCTTATAGAACTTTTATTGTTTTTCATTTTATATTCAGGTCTATGATCCCTTTTGGGTTAATTTTTTGTAAAAGATATAAGGTCTGTGTCTAGATTCATTTTTTTTTCATATAGACACCCAGTTGTTACAACACCATTTATTGAAAAGACTGTGCTTCTTCCATTGAATTGCCTTTGCTTCTTTGTCAAAAATCAGTCAACTATATATGTGTGGGTCCATTTCTGGGCTATATACTTTATTCCATTGATCTATGTGTCTACTCTTACCACACTGTCTTAATTACTGTAGCTTTATACTAAGTCTTGAAATTGGGTAGTGTGAGTCCTCCATTTTTTTTCCTTATTTTTCATAATGCCTTGGCTTTCAGGATCTTTCATCTTTCCCTATAATCTTTAGAATCAGTTTGTTGATAACTACGAAATAACTTGCTGGGATTTTGACTGGGATTGCTTTGAATCTACAGATCACACTGGAAAGAACTGATATATTGAATCTTCCATTTTGTGAACATGGACTATTTCTACATTTATACAGATCATATAGTTTTCCACATAGACATCCTGTACATATTTTGTTTGATTTATATGTATTCCATTATTTTGGTGCTATTGTAAATGGTATTCTTTTTCAAATTTCAAATTCCCCTTGTCATTGTTGGTATTTAGGTAAGCACTTGACTTTTGTATATTAATCTTGTATCTTACTTCTTGTTATCATTATTTTTAAAATTCAGGAATGGACCTTAAATTTTGTTAAATGCATTTTTGTACTAAGACAATCATTCTTTTTCTTCTTTTACCTATTAAAATGGTGAATTATATATGATATCACTTATATGTGGAATCTAAAAAATAGACAAATGAACTTATTTACAAAACAGAAACAGACTCACAGACATAGAAAACAAACTTACGGTTCCGCAGGGGAGCGGGGTGGTGGGAAGGGATAAACTGGGAGTTTGAGATTTGCAGATAGTAATTACTATATATAAAATATATAAACAGTAAGTTTATACTGTATAGCACAGGGAACTAAATTCAATATCTTATAATAACCTATAATGAAAAAGAATATGAAAACAAATATATGTATATGTATGACTGAACTATTATGCTGTACACCAGAAATTGACACAATATTGTAAACTGACTATACTTCAATTAAAAGACGCGAATAGATTTTCAAATGTTAACCTAGCTTTGCATTTCATGGGATGAAGCAAGTATCCATTAAAGATAACAGCTTGCTAGGATTTTTGGTTTTTATGGCTTTCTTTAATGTTAACCCTGCTTTCAGAGTACTTTCTTTAAACCACAGGTTCACTAGTAAGATTAGAATTCTGCTAAAAGTTAGTTTTTTTATTCCTTGGTTATTAGGGGTACTGACTTCTTTCTCTGCTGTAATTTATATGCTTTTCTTTTGCAGGCAAACACTTTATATAATGTAGTATTAGGTCCATACAAAAATGCATGGAACATATATATAAGATGAAACTTAACAAAGGGGACATGTGTAAACTTAATCAAGCTTAAAAAGGAGAGTATTACCAATATTATCGCATCAACCTTTTCTGTCATGTTTATTGTTTTTTGTGTCCTCTTTAAGAAATATTTTCCTATTTTTGAAGTCTTAAAGATATTTTTGTCCAATTTCTTCTAAAGTCCCAAGTTTTTCTTTCACATGTAAGCACTTAATCAATCTGAAAATTTTTTTTTGTACATGGTTTAAGGAAGAGATCCAGTTTGCACTAGTTTTCACGTAGATTGCCAATTGTCTCAGCACTGTATGCTGCAAAAAGAAAGCCTGTTCTTCCCCCAGCAATCTGCAGTGACACCTCTGAAATGTATCACATTCCCATATATGAAGGAGACTGTTTCTAGACTTGGCTATTCTGTATCATCGTTCAGTTCATCTACCTCTGCATGTATGTCACAGTCAATCGCTAAAGGTTAATAATAAATCTTGAGATATTAAGGCAGATCCCCCTTTTTTGTTCTTTTTCATGTTTGCTTTGGCTATTCTTTGGCATTTATTTTTCCATACAGATTTTATTTAATTTTTTAATTTTTTTGGATTTAGTGACTCACCTTTATTGAAGTATAGTCAGTTTACAATGTTATGTCAATTTCTGGTGTATAGCATAATAGTTCAGTCATACATATACATACATATATTTGTTTTCATATTCTTTTTCATTATAGGTTACTACAAGATATTGAATATAGTTCCCTGTGCAATACAGTATAAACTTATCTATTTTATATATAGTAGTTAGTGTCTGCAAATCTCAAACTCCCAATTTATTCCTTCCCACCCTCTTCCCCCACCACAGAACCATAAGTTTGTTTTCTATGTCTGTGAGTCTGTTTCTGTTTTGTAAATAAGTTCATTTGTCTTTTTTTTAGATTCCGCATTTAAGTGATATCATATGGTATTTTTCTTTCTCTTTCTGGCTTATGTCACTTAGAATGACAATCTTCAGCTCAACCATGTTGCTGCAAATGGCATTATTTTATTATTTTTTATGGCAGAGTAGTATTCCATTATATAAATATACCACAGCTTCTTTATCCAATCATCTGTCAATGGACATTTAGGTTGTTTCCATGTCTTGGCTATTGCAAATAGGGCTGCTATGAACATTGGGGTGCATGTATCTTTTTGAATTAAAGTTCCCTCTGGATATATGCCCAGAAGTGGGATTGCTGGATCATATGGTAAGTCTATTTTTAGATTTTGAGGAATATCCATACTGTTTTCCATAACGGCTGCACCAAACTGTGTTCCCATCAACAGTGTAGGAGGGTTCCCCTTTCTCCACACTCTCTCCAGCATTCATTGTTCGTGGACTTTCTGATGATGGCCATTCTGACTGGTGTGAGGTGATACCTCATTGTAGTTTTGATTTGCATTTCTCTGATAATTAGTGATACTGAACATTTTTTCATGTGCCTGTTGGCCGTTTGTCCATATACATTTTAGAATCAGCTTGTCAAGTTCCGTGAAAAGCCCGGTAGGAATTTTGATTGTAATTGTGCTACATTTATACATTAAATTGAGGGGCAGAGGAAGTGGACACTGGGTCTTCCTATCTATGATGTAGCCCTCTATTTAAGTCTTCTCTGATATCTTTCAACAAAATTTTATAATTGTCTGCATACTGGTATTGGGCATGTTAAGTTATATTCATTCCATGCACACACATACACACATTCTCTCTCTATGTATACTTTTTATATACAATATTTCCTATATATATCTTTAATATTTATTTTTATATAGTTTTGCTAATTTTAGTAATAGCTTAAAAACTTACATTTCCTGAATTTCTTATTGCTGTTATATAGGAATTCAATTAATTTGTATGTTTTGATTTTATATCTATTCTTTCTGTTAAATTCTTTGTGGACTACTTTGAGTTTTTAGTTTATCCAAATAATTTATCTTCTATTGTCTTAGGGTACAAGCTAAGGATTCTTGCAGTGCATTGTTGAATGGAAGTGGTGATAGTAGGGGAGGATGTAGCTTGAGTGGTAGAGCACAGGCTTAACATACATAAAGGCCTGGGTTCAATCCCCAGTACCTCCTCTAAAACTGAATAAATAAGTAAACCTAATTACCTCCCCCTAAAAATTAAAATAAATAAATAAATAAAAATGGAAAAAAAAAAAAGCCAAGTGGTGATAGTGGACATCCTTGTCTTGTTCTTGATCTTGTAAGAAATACTTCTAATTTATCACCGTGAGAAATAATGTACACTGTAGATTTCTAGCAGATTCACTTCTTAACAAATGCTTTTAATTTTGTCCTTATGAATAGCTGTTGCATTTTATCGCTTGTGTTTTCTGCATTGGGTAGGACGATTGTGTGACTTTTTTCCTTTATTTGTTAATACAGTATTCTGGTTATCGATTTCTTGCCTCTCAGCTGAGTATTAATCTGGCCTGATTTGTGAAAATGGTCCATTCTTTTAATTTTTTTGGTAACAGTTGTTACAGAAGTTTGTCTGTAGAGGGCGCCAGAGACATTGCAAGGGGAAATTTTGCTTCCTGATTCTGAGTTGCTGGCACAGAGGGTTCCTGCTGGGCACACAGCTTCTCCAGTGCCCAGCTGATATAGGGCATAGTGGCCAGCAGCACTCTATGGCCAGCAGCTTCCCTTGAAACTTTTTCAGGCAGTAGTATACATCAGACTACTTGTGGTAAGACATCTCTGTGTACAACATTCTCAGATACCCCAGAGACAGATTTCTAGACAGTTCCACTGGTATGGCACCACAAAAACTTTACCACCATTCTCTGAGTTGCTTCTAGTCTCCTCCAATAAGGTCGGGATTTCACCCTTCAGAGTGGGAATACTTTTCCTTGGGTACTTTACCCTGCAAGAGGACTGCTCCCTAGGTGTTCTCAATCTAGGGGATGGTACTATTCCTTGGGTGATCTACCTCAACCCTGGGAGAGGGAACTCTTCCCTGGGTACTATGGATCATCCATAGGGTGTGTGTGGGGGGAACTATTCCTTGGGTGTTGTGCCTCAGCTGTGTGGGGGACTCTTCCTTGGGTGACTACGTCAGCACTGGGGGAGAGCTTGCCCTCGGGCACTTGATAAGGGGAGCTTTCCTTGGGTGCTCTATTTCAGTCCATCGAGGAGGATCTCTTCCTTGAGTGACTACCTCAGTTTTGGGGGAGAACTTTCCCGTGGGTGCTCCCTATCTCAGCTGTGTTTGGGGAAGGGACTTTCCTTGCTTATCAGCCAGGTAGTGGGGAGTCTCTTCCTTGATTGCCCATGTCAGCCTTGGGTTTGGGGCTGTTTCTTAGATTCTGTTTCTCAGTCCTGTGAGGAGAAACTCTTCTTTGGGTGCTTTATATTAGCCCTGGGGTGGAGGCTGTTCCTTGGATGCTCTGTCTTAGCCTTGGGTTGGGGTGCTTTTACTTGAGTGCCCTGTCTCAGCCCCATGGAGGCAGGGAGGAGCTCTTCCAAGGGCCTTCTATCTCAGCAGTGTTGACGGAGGGCTTGTCCTTGGGTGTTTGATCTCAGCCCTAGACAAAGGGATTCTTCCTTGGGCGCTCTATCTCTAATTGCAGAGGGTGGGTTTGCGGCACCACAGAAATTCTCTGCTATACATTTAGTCACAGCTGGGCCTCTCCAACAAGATCTGGACTTCAACCTTTTGGAAAGGGAGATTTTCCTCTTAAGTTCCCTCTAAGCCTTGGAGGGGACTTTTCATTGGGTTCTCTATTTCAACCAAGGTACAGCACTCTTCCTTGGGTGTTTATATCAGTACTGGGGGAGGAAGTTCCTCGGGCACCCTATCTCAGCTATGCAGTAGGAGGGCTTTCCTTGGGAGCTGAATATCTCAGCCCTGGTGGGGACATTTCCTTGGGTGCTCTAATTCAATCCTGGGAGTGGTAGTTTTCCTTGAGTGTTCTTTCTAAAACCCAAAGGGTGGCTCTTCTTTGGAGCTCTCTCAGTCCTGGCAGGGACGGGAGAAACACATTATGTCTGTGCTTATGGAAGAGACCATTGTTATTAAGGCACAGAACATGCAATAATCCTTGTCTAGACATAATTGTATTCCACATTACCCCAATCTTCAGTTAATTAGGGTTTCCCTTAATCTTTCTGTGCCTTGGTTTCCTCATTTATAACAATGAGGATGGTAAGCACACTTCACTGATAGGGCTCTGCAGAGGATTGAGTTAATACATGTAGAGCATTTAGAATAGTACCTATTAGGTAATAAACGCTCAATGAAATATTTTCACCCTCTTTGTACTCTTCTATTGTGGGAAATGCAAATGTTATGGAAAAATTGTTTATCACAATTTTATTCAAATAATGGGGAGCAAAGTCTTTGGTTATCCTTGGATGATAACAGCTTAAAGATAACCTTCTATACTTCTGGTCCTTATCCCACAACATAGAAAAGTATAGTCTCCTCCACACTGTACCTAGGTGAACATATTTGAATCTCCCTGTGTTTGGGTGTAAGAAGACTTATATTTTCAAAATACCCTACCCTTCATCATCTATGTGTAGCATTGGGTAAAGTGGTAATCAGTATTTGTTAATGATGAGTTTAAAGCATAAAAAGACACAAAAATAATGATTTTCCTAAAAAGGGTTGATACAGAATTAGTTGTACTTCTTCAGTGGGTAATTATGCATTTGTCCTCTTTGGTTGATGAGAACTTCTCATTCCCCAAACATTCTGATTAATCATGGTTGTACCATGTTTGGCTTTGGACAACACTTTGTATTTTAATTCCCTTATTTCACTTAGACTGGGTTAAAATGAAGTCATATTTTTGAGAAGAGTGTTTCTTGGGGGATGGCAAATTTTTGCTTCATTATTAAAACCATATTAATGGTGCAAATGCATGATTGTATACATATTTGAAGACGTTCCAATTTTGTGATGGTTGCATTTTTGTCATTAATGAAATATGTTGATTTTTTTCAGTGAATGATGACTGATGAAGCTGATGAGTTTGCTGCAGGGCTTGAAAACAAAACGAAAAGTCCTAGAGACCCAACAATCCTTCCTCATCTAAGAGAAGTTGGAATATGGCCTTGCTGTTAATGAAATAGGAAGGAAGATGGTAATTATGTATTTCAGGAACAGAGAGGTATGAACATGTTTGCAAATGGAAGGGGAAGAATCTAATAAGGTGCACAATTTGGACTTGCTGCAAGAGTTAGAAGGGTGGAGCAGGTTCCTGAGGCAGTAGAAGATGATGGGCTCAACAAGAGGATGGGTCTGCCCTCACTCACTGCATGTCATCACCTCCTGTTCATACTCTAACCCAGTGGAGCCTGGCTTCTACATCCTCCATTCCACTGAAACTGTCATATCAAGTCCCCAGCGTCTGCTGCATGTTGTCCTTAACTTCTCGGCAGTATTTGACACAGTTATTCACTCATTCTGCCAATGGAAACCTTGGGTTTTTCCTGGTTTCTTCCCTGTTTACTGGCTCTCCTTTTCATTCTCCTTTTCTAGTTGTTTCTTTTCATTCCCACCACTAAATACTATAGGGCCCCAAATCTGGATCCTAGGCCTTCCTTCCTTGAATATACTCTCTCCCTAGATGATCACACATAGTCTTGGAGCTTTCAATATGATGTGTATTCCAACAATTCCTAAATTATATTTCTAGGTTACAATCTGCTCCTGAGTCCCAGACTCAAATTAAGATGCATACATGTTATCTCCACTTGCATGTCTAAGAGATGCTTAAAACTCAACCCATTCCATGTGAACTGAACTTATGAACTCCCTTCCCTGAACAAGCCTTCTCTACTTACAGCATTTGTCTAATTTTGCTTTTGTTGTCTGTGTTTTTAGTGTCATATTCAAGAAATTATTGTCAAGTTCAATGTCATGAAGCTTCTCCCCAGTGTTTTCTATCAGGAGTTTTATAGTTTTAGGTCTTACATTTAGGTCTGTAATCCACTCCATGTTAATTTTTGTTTATGGTGTAAGATAAAGGTCCAACTTCATTCTTTTTTATGGGGATATCCAGTTTTCCCAACACCATTTTCTTTGAAGACAGTCCTTTCCCCATTGAGTGATCTTGACACCCTTGTAGGAAAGCATTTGACCATATACATAACTGTTTATTTCTAGGATCTCTATTCTATTCCGTTGATCTATTTGTGTGTCTTTATACCAGTAACACACTGTTTTGATTACTGTAGCTTTGTAATATGCTTTGAAATCAGGAATGTGAGTCTGCCAATTTTATTCTTTTTCAAAATTGTTTTGACTATTTGGTTTCCTATGAGATTCCATATGAATTTTAGGATCAATTTTTCTATTTCTGTAAAAAATGCCATTGGGGTTTTAATAAGAATTACATTATAGATTGCTTTCGGTAGTATGAACATCTTAACAATATTAAATCTTCCAATTCATGAAAGTGGAATGTCTTTCCATTTATTTGTGTCTTCTCTAATTTCTTTCAGCAATGTTTTATACTTTTCAGTGTAAAAATCTTTCACCTTCCTTGTTAGGTTTATTTCTAATTATTTTGTTCTTTATGATGCCATTGTAGATGGAATTGTTTTCTTAATTTCCATTTCAGATTGTTTATTGTTAGTGTATAGAAATGCAACTGATTTTTGTGTGTTGATTTTTGTATCCTGCAACTTTCCATGAGGATTCATTGTATAATCCTTTTTGTATCCCTCACAATGTCTTATACAACATAGGTGTTGTAGGCATCTTTTGGTTAATGAAATGTCTGTTTATTTTCAGGTTAAAAGAGGATTCAGGACCTTGAGAAGGTACTGGAAAAATAAATTCCCACCATCTTCGTGACAAAGCTAATCACATCAGAACATAATCCTGTTATTACAGCTCTCAGTGAGAAACAGGACAAGTTTGCTGTGCTGTAGGATGGTGCTGGATATTGCCAAAGTTTCCTAGGGAAGCTTCAGGGAATTGCCTTCCAAAGGTTAAGAAAAAGGAGGGGAGCTTTTTAATGCTATGATTCTCTGTCAGTAAAATCTGGCTTTGGCCCTAAGAATTTCTTTTGAAAATATAGTTCACTTTCTTAATTGTTTTCCCCTTGAGGGGGATATGTTATTAATTCATCAGAATAATACTGTTACAGTCCTGGTTTCTGCAGTAGGTCACATTGCTGGTATTTATAACTGCCTTCTTTCAATATCCTTGTCCTCAGCCAGCACTCTGCTTTTCATGGTCCTTTACCTGGGGAGATGACTCAGCGTTCATTCTTTTTTTTTAAATTAATAACATTAAAAAAATTGAAGTATAGTCAGTTTACAATGTTGTGTCAATTTCTGGTGTATAGCATGTTTCAGTCATACACATACATATATATTCATTTTCAGATTCTTTTCCAATATAGGTTACTACAAGATATTGAATATAGTTCTCTGTGCTGTACAGAAGAAACTTGTTTATCTATTTTTTATATAGTCATCAGTATCTGCTCAGCATTCATTCCTGAATGCTTTGGCCATTAGATGTTCTGCCTCAATTAGGTTATTATAATTATCCATTGACTTCCCCCAGCTTTATTGACAAATAAAATTGCAAGATATTTAAATTGTACATTGTGATGATTTGATACACATACACTATCCATTGGCTTTAACCAAGAAATGTGGGAGTACCAAGAACTTCTCTAGATACATCAGACATAGTCCTCCATAGCCCCTTTAGTAGTAGGAAGTCAATATGCCTTTGATAGTCAGGTTAAGTCACCCCAGCCAGGATAGTACAGCCCTTCTTCCCTTGTTGATTGAGAAGGCTGGGGAGTCCAAAGTGGTCAGCTGGAAGTTTCAGTTTCCCATTCAATGGAGTCATTGTTGTATCCCCTCATGAATGCACTTCTTTCCTTCTTTGGAACTAAGACCTCTAGCTCAGAAGAGCTAGAGCTCTTGTTGTAGGGACAAGAAACAAAAATTTTCTATTGTTATCACTAGGGGTGAGGAGAGGCACTCTCAATTACATAACTTGATTGCAGAACCCATGAACCCATTTGATGGGAGAAGTAGCACCATATATCTGTGCATACAAATGCTTAGATAGAGCATTACCATCTCCTAGTGGCTGCTGTCCCAGCCCTTGAAGTTATTTCCACCTAGCTAGAAACATAAATGAGTCTTCCAAAGGTCATTTCACTTCAACAAGAGGGGAAACATAGTAAGACCAGTGTACTCCATGAACATTGTTCCATTGCTACACTCCTTTCCTGTGAAATGGGCTCCTTGTTTAGAAGTGATGCTGATTGGAGTGCTGTGATGGTGAATAAGGCATTTTTCAAGTCTATAAATATTGGTTTCTCAAAAGTACTACAGGTGGGCAGGAAAATCCGTATCTGGAGTAAGTGTCTGAGTGAAAACAAAGCACTGCCCCTTCCTTAATGGAAGTGGTCCAATATAATCACTTGCCACCTGGTAGCTGGCCGATCACTCTGGAAACTTGTGCCATATTGGGGGTTCAGTGTTTGGTCTCTGCTTCTGGCAGATTGGGCCCTCAGCAGTGATTAGAGTGAGATTAACCCTGGTGAGCAGAAGCCCATGTTGCTGAGCATAACCTCCAACCCTGCCACTTGGCCACTTTGTTCTTGAGCCCATTGGGCTATGACTCAACTGTTGGGGAAAGAGGGTGATTGACGTCTAGATAATGAATACCGTATCTATCAGATTAATAAAATTCTGTTCTAGTAAGTTTACTTGCTGAGAATTCTCATAAGGCACAAGTATCTTCACATCATATATCGATCTGGACAGATGTATCCACATACCTTTCCCCCAGACCTCCTTGTCCGCAGTTTTCAATCGCATATCCTCAAAGTCCCTGACCCTTCAGGCAATGAATTGGACATGACCTATGCATGGCTATACACTCGTACTTCTGGCCATTTCTCCAGAATAACAACCAACTGCCCTGCTCAAAGTTGTTCCCTCTGGGAGGATTACCCTTCACTGTGCTTCTGGGCTGTCCCAGAGTGGAGGTAGTGCTGCAGCTGTCCACTTTTGGCGTCTGTGGTAGGCAGCTTCTAAATGTGCTCCTTCAAGATTCCAGTCTTCTGGTTATTCAGTCAAACACTAATATGAGTACTGCTGTTATGGGATTTTTTTAAAATGAAAAATGAGTTTTATTATGGTAGCACTGAAAGAAAAACCAAGCAATGATATTTCTATATTGCAGTGAAAGCAATGTTTAAACTTTCTTAGCAATCAAATATGGTCCAAAAGAAAGTGTTTTATGAAGATTCCAAAGCACAGGTGAATCAGCATGATAGTAAAGAACTCTATAATACTGAAAGTGACTTTCTTCTGACTGGGTGTTTAAAAAACATTTTTAAAATTATAAAGCTGTGAAGCAGTCCTTTCCAAACAATTGTGTCAAGAGTGAAATGGCTTCTTACACTAATATTCTAACAATTTCATTTTAATATTTTTTACTGCTATGATAATTTTATACAGTTTTCCCTGTACTTAAAATAAACTTTGAAGTCTGGAAGGATGTTGGTGTTGAGAATATGTACCATGGTTTTCAGTTCTCTAACAACACCTCAGATGTGTGGCCTTTTTGCCAAGCATCTGTCATTTCATATTATTGGAGCACTTGTTATATCCCTGGGGGATGCAGCTTTCTATAAGTTTGCAGTGACTAAACCAAGAAAGAAGGCATATGCCGATTTCCACAGAAATTATGATTCCATGAAAGATTTTCAGGAGACGAGGAAGGCTGATATTTTTCAGAGTACAAAGTCATTTTGGAATGTAAAGAATTTCTTTGGGTGGAGTTCCATGGAAGTTTGTCACTGACCTATGTTCCTGAACTAAGAAATCAACTATGGAGTCAAGATGGTGGAGTGGTAGGACCACGAGCTTGCCTCTCCTCGTGACTACAATGAAACCACAACTGATGCTAAACAACCATCGAAAAAAGACTGGAACCTAGCAAAAAGATCTTCTGCAACTGGAAACATAAAGAGAGAACCACAGCAGGGCGGTAGGAGGGGCGTGTTCACGATATAATCGGGCCCCATACCCCCTGGGTGGGCGACCCACAAGGTGAAGATTTGTTAAGTCAGAGGCCCTCCTACAGGAGTGAGAGCTCTAAACCCCACGTCAGGCTCCCCAGCTTGGGTCCTGGCATTGGGAAGAGAGGGAGACCCCAGGACATCTGGTTTTGGGGGACGGGGGGCTTGGCTCTGGGAGCCTCATGGGACTGGGGGAAATGGAGACTCCATTTGCTTGAGAAACATACATGGAAATTCACGTGCACCAGGTCCAAGGGCAGAGGCAGTGATTTCATAGGAACCTGGGCCAGACCTGCCTGCTGCCTCCTGGGGATGTCGGGGATGGCTGCAGCTCACTTAGGGAACATAAAAGCTGGTGGCAGACATTCTGGGAGTGTTAATCTACATGAGCTTTCCTGGAGGCTGACATCTTGATTGGATCATTAGCACCAAGACCTAGCCCCACCCAACAGCCTGTAGGGAAGCCTCAGGCCAAACAACGTACAGGGTGGGAACACAGCCACACCCATCATCAGACTTCCTAAGCCACAAAGGCCTCTAGACACAGCCCTACCCACCAGAGGTCCAGGACCAAGCTTCACCCAGCAGTGGGCAGGCTCCTCCTGCCAGGAAACCTGCATAAGCCTCTAGTTCAGCCTCACCCACCAGGAGCAGATACTAGAAATAAGAAAATGATAATCCCAAAGCCTGTGAAAAGAATCCACAAACACGTAGAAAGATAGACAATACGAGGTGGCAAAGGAATATCTCCCAGGACAAGGCACAAGATAAAATCCCAGAAGAAGAAATAAGTGATGAGGGGATAGGTAATTTGTCTGAGAAAGAGTTTAAAGTAATGATGGCCAAGATGTTCAGAGAACTCAAGAGGAGTATAGATGTACAGAGTGAAGTTTTTAGCAAAGAGTTGTAAAATATAAAGAATACCCAAACAGAGTTGAAGAATAAAATCACTGAAATGAATAACACACTAGAAGGAACCAAGAATAGACTAAATGAGGCAGAAGAACAGATCAGTGAGCTAGAAGACAGATTCGTGGAAATCACTACTTCAGAACAGAAAAAAGAATAAAAAGGAATGAGAATAGTTTAAGAGAACTCTGGGACAATGTGAAGTGCTCTAATATTCACATTGTATGGGTCCCAGAAAGAAAACAGAGAGAGAAAGGACATGAGAAAACTTCTGGAGAGATAAAAACCAAAAACTTCCCCAACTTGAGAAAAGAAACAGTCACCTAAGTCCTGGAAGCGCAGAGAGTACCACATAGAAACAACCCAAACAGGAACACACCAAGGCACATAGTCATCAAATTGGCAACAATTAAGGATAAGGAGAAAATATTAAAATTAGCAAGAGAAAAGCAACGAATAACATACAAGGGAACTCTCATAAGGTTATCAGCCGGTTTTTCAGCAGAAACTCTACAGGCCAGAAGGGAGTGGCATGACATATTTAAAGTGATGCAAGGGGGAAACGTACAACCAAGAATACTCTATCCAGCGAGGCTCTCGTTCAGACTTGATGGAGAAATCAAAATCTTCACAGATTAAAAAAAAGCTAAAAGATTTCAGCAGCACGGGACCAGCTTTACAACAAACGTTAAAGGACCTTCTCTAGTCTTCAAAGCATAAGAAAAGAGGAAAAAAAAGAAGAAAGAGAAAAAAAAAGAGACGTACAAAAGATTGCTTTGGCTGTTCGGGGTCTTTTGTGGTTCCTTATAAATTTTGGAATTGTTTGTTCTAGTTCTGTGAGGAATGCAGCGAGTATTTTGATGGGGGTTGCACTAGATCTGTGGATTGCTTTGGGTAGTGTGGCCATTTTGATGGTGTTGATTCTTCCAATCCAAGAGCACGAGAAATCTTTCCATTTCTTTGTGTCATTTCGGTTTTCAGAGTATAGGTAACCTCCTTGCTTGGGTTTGTTTCTAGGTATTTTGTTGTTTTTGATGTAATGGAAATGTCTCTGCCAGTTATAAAATTCAGGTTTTTGAAGTGAAAAATGAAAGTGAATGAAGGGCCACAAATGGCAAAATATCCTTCTTTCTATGGGTGAGTTGTATTTCATTGTGTGTGTGTGTGTGTGTGTGTATATATATATGTATGTGTATATATATGTATGTATATGTATATATATAAGTATATGTGTATATATGTGTACATATATATGTATGTATATATATGTGTATGTATATATATGTATATATATGTGTGTATATATGTATATGTATATATATGTATATATATGCTGCATCTCCATTATCTGTTCAACTATTGATGTGCACTTAGGATGCTTCCATATCTTGGCAGTTATAAATAATGCTGCTGTTAATAGCAGGGTGTATGCATCTTTTTGAGTTAATTCTTAAATTGTGGTTGTCTTTATTCCTTTGATAACTATGTAAGTTTAAAGAACTAAAGCTTTAAACGTTCTTAGAAACAATGAAAAGTACATATATGTAAATTTAAAAATAGATGTGCAGTGAAAAAATATGATCTATCAAGCCATAAAAGTCATGGAAGAAACTTAAAAGACATGTTACTAAGTGAAAGAAGCCGGTCTGAAAAAGCTAGAAACTACACGATTCCAACCAGATGATATTCTGGAAAAGGCACAGCTACAGAAACAATAAAAAGATCATGGTTTCCAGGGGTTTGGGGAGAGGGAGGGAGGGAGGAATGAATAGATGGAGCACAAGGGGTTTTTAGGACAATGAAATTACTCTGTATGATACTATAGTGGTGCCTACATGTCATTATGCATTTGTCAAAGCCCATAGAATGTACAACATCAAGAGTGAACCCTAATGTAAATTATGGAATTTGGTTGATAATAATGTGCCCATGTTGGTTCATCGATTGTATCAAATATCCAACGCTGATGAGGGATGTTGAGGGTAGGGGAGTATGTATGGGTAGGGAGGGCTATGTGCGAACTCTGCATTTTCTGCTCAATTCTGTTGTGAAACTGAAACTGATCTAAAAGAAGAAAGTCTATTTAAAAAAAAAATGATGAAATATGAATATTTGGGCTAAAAAATAGTTTCTCTTGATAAGTAAAATTAACAAAAAAAGCTTTGAAAGTAGTAAAGTGTATAAAGTTCACATAATGGTTAACAGATGCAATTGAATGAGGTTTCTCCACCCTTATCTTATCAACAGTAATGATTACTTTAGCAGATAGGGGTTGAACTTTAAAAAGCAACCCCCAAAAGAAAAACTTAAGTTTTAAATCTTACTCAGATATAACTAAAAGAGTTTACTCTATTTGGACAGCTTTTACAAAAAAATTTTTGTGTTACAGCAGAAACCAGTTCCTACAACTTTTATTGTGATTGTACAAATATCAAAAATAGAAGACTGTCTATTTTGCATTTGTAATTGTGATTTTCACTGCAGTCTTCTATAGCTTATTAGGGTGGCTGTACACTGGGGAAGAGAAATAATCCTATTTCTCTATGATGATAGGACCCCACTCTGAACTGGTACTCATTTCTAGAGACATAAATGTCATTCTGGTTCTTTTGAGAAACACTTGGCTTATGGCTGGGCCTTCGTACAGACTGAATGCTGGACCTTGGGGCACCCAGTCGCCATGCCACCTGAGCTGCCGGTCCTAACCTGGGGGTTTTCTGATCCACCAAGTCACAGCGGAGGGTATGTGCAGAAGCACCTCCTGTCCAACGGAGCTGGTATGGACGAGACTGGACTCAAGCAGGCCCTGAAGCCACAGGTACTCTGCATGAGGAATTGGCTCCACACCCATGGCTCTGGCTCCTGCTCCGTTAATTTCTCCCTCTTGCTTGCGAGAGTTTTAAGATTAAAGGTTCCCATGACCTTAGCCCTATGGTGTTACCCCCATCATATTACAGGACAAAAGTGAGTTTGCTGATGTAACTAAGATTACTAACCATTCGACCTTCACAAAGTGGGATTAATGGGGGCGCCAAACCTCCTCTCATGAGCCTTTAAAGCTGAGAGTTTTCTCCAGCTGTTAGCACAGGCGGATGAGGCAGCGAGGAAGTGCTCGGAGAAGTCGCTGTGCCACTGCTGGCTTGGAGGTGGAGAGGACCGCCTGGAAAGGGCCTGAGAGTGGCCTCTAGAGTTGAGGGAAACCCGGGACTTCAGTCCTATCCGGCAAGCACTTGGGTTCTGCTGACAATCCGAATGAATTGGAAAGAGCTTCCCACCCCAGATCTTCCAGATGAGCCCACGGCTTGGCTACAATCTTTTTCTTTTTCTTTTTTTTCTTTTTGCAGATTATACTTATTTAAATTGAAGTATAGTTGACGTACTACGATATATAAGTTACAGGTGTACAATATAGTGATTCACAAGTTTTAAAGGTCATAATCCACTTATAGTTACTATAGACCATTGGCTATATTCCTTGTGTTGTACAATCGTACACCCAATACTATACCCAAGAGTTTGTAACTCCCACTCCCCTACCCCTATATTACGCCTCCCCTCTTCCTTCTCCCCACTGGTAAACACTACTTTGTTCTTTATAACTGTGAGCCTGCTTCTTTTTTGTAATAGTCACTAGTTGGTTGTATTTTTTGATTCCACATATAAGTGATATCATACAGTATTTGTCTTTCTCTGTCTGACTTACTCCACTTAGCATTATACCCTTCAAGTCCATCCATGTTGTTGCAAATGGCATTGTTTCATTCTTTTTTATGGCTGGGTACATGTGCGTATATACAATATATCCCTTGCATATACACACCACATCTCCTTTATCCATTCATCTGTCGATGGACAGAAGTTGCTTCCATATCTTGGCAATCGTAAATAATGATTCTATGAATGTTGAGGTGCATTTTTTTTTAATAACGTTTTTTTTTTTCAGGTATATACCCAAGAGTGGAGTTGCTGGGTCATATGGTAGTTGTAGTTTTAGTTTTTTGAGAAGCCTCTATACTGTTTTCCACAGTGGCTGCGTTAATTTACATTCCCACCAGCAGTGTACCAGGGTCCTCTTTTTTCCACATCCTCACAACACTTGTTATTTGTGTTCTTTATGATGATAGCCATTCTGACAGGTGTGAGGCGATATCTCATTGTGGTTTTGATTTGCATTTCCCTGATGATTAGTGATGCTGAGCTTCTTTTCATGTGCCTATTGGTCATCTGCATGTAGTCTTTGGAAGAATGTCCACTCAGGTCTTCTGCCCAGTTTTTAATTGGATTTTTTTTTTTTTTTTTTGGAATCTGAGTTGTATGAACTGTTTATATATTTTGGATATGAATGCCTCATATCATTTGCAAATATTTTCTGCCATTCAGTAAGTTGTCTTCTCGTTTTGTCGGTGGTTTACTTTGTTGTGCAAAACCTTTTAAGTTTAAAGAGGGCCCTTTGTGTATTTTTGCTTTTGTTTCCTTTGCTTTAGGAGACAGATCCAGAAAAATATACTGCTACAACTTATGTCAAAGAGTGTTCTGCCTATGTTTTCCTCTATGAGTTTTATGGTTTCCAGTCTTACATTTTAGGTCTTTAAACCATTTTGAGTTTATTTCTGTACATGATGCTAGAGAATGTTCTCATTTCATTCATTTACATGTAGCTGTCCAGTTTTCCCAGCACCACTTATTGAAGAGACCATCTTTTGTCCATTGTATATTCTTGCCTCCTTTGTCCTAGATTAATTGACCATAAGTGCATGGCTTTAGTTCTGGGCTTTCTATTCTGTTGCATTGATCTCGGTGTCTGTTTTTGTGCCAGTATCATGCCGTTTTGATTACTGTAGCTTTGTAGTATAGCCTGAAGTCAGGAAGCATGATTCCTCCAGCTCTGTTCTTCTTTTTCAAGATTGGTTTGGCTATTTGGGGTCTTTTGTATTTCCATACAAATTTTAAAATTATTTGCCCTAGCTCTGTGAAAAATGCCATTGGTATTTTGACAGAGATTGCATTGAATCTGTAGATTGCCTTGACTAGTATGGTCGTTTCAATAATACTAATTCTTCCAGTCCGAGAACCAATCTTTCCATCTGCTTGTGTAAGAACACAACTTGGCTAAAATCTTGATTTTGACCTCTGAAGACCTGAAGCATAGAACTGAGTCAAAGCCATCCAGATTCTGAGCTATAGAACTGTGAAATAAGAGATGGGTGTTGCTTTAAGCCACTGAATTTGGGGTAACTTTTAAGCCACTAAATTTGGGGTTATTTGTTGCACGAAATAAAAAACACATACACCTTCTGAGTCTGCACCCACATCGTCACTGGATTTCACTATATCCAGTTGGCTAGAGAAGCAACACATGAGGCCTGGATGACAGGCTGCCTTCACAGTACGCAGGAAATGCCTATATCAGTTTCCAGAACAAAAAGAGAAACAGTATGCACAATTTACACAGTCTGATTCATTGGATGTACACTCAGTTTAAAACAGAGCATATATGAAGAGGCACTTCTGGATTGAAGTCAGGGCCTGTGAAAATCCCCTCTTGCAGAAGAACAATGAGGACACGGGCACATATTGTGACAAAAAAAATTTTGCAAACTCTGTAAGTTATCAAAAGTTTTGCAACAACGTGAAGAGCATTTATTCAAAAACAGTGGCCAGACCACAATAGGACCAGTGAGTTCTGGGAGGATGTAACTTTCACTATCCCCCCCTTCCCCCAGCCTCAGCTCCATGGTAGCCTCGAAACCCATGACCTCACATCTGGAGTAGCTGGGAACACCAGCAGCCTGTCAGCCAGTGGTGGGGACAGAACTGACTGAAGCTCTCCAGCGATCTCTATGCCCAGACAATTGTCACATTTAACACGCTTGGCAACTCCTTGAAATGCACTATTCTCACGGCTTGTCCATATTTCAACAGTCTGAGAGCTCACTGTGTGTGAACAGCCCTATTCACTACCTCAGGGTACAAGGCAGGAATCCTGTGGTGCAGTGTTGAAGAGAAGGGGTGACAGTGGCAATCTTGTCTTGCTGCGATTTTACATGGAATACGTCTAATGTTTCTCCCGTGGGAATAATGTGCACTGTAGGTTTCTGGTAGACACCTGTCTTAACAAATGCTTTTACTTTCTCCACATGAGTATCTGTTGCACTTTTGATGCTATAAATTCCCTCTTTGGCTGTCAATATAGTGAGCCAGTTTCGGATTTTTTAGCTCTCAGCTTCAAAGTCACCCTTTTGGCCTGATCTGTGAGAATTGTTCTGGTCCCTTTAATTTTTTTTTCTTCTTGCAGAAGTGGGCACAGGAGTCAGCCTGTAGAGGGCGCCAGAGGCAGTGCTGGGGGAAGCGGGCTCCGGGCTCTGGGGGGCTGGCCCAGAGGCTCCAGAGGCGGAAGCCTGTCTAGGCTGCAGCGTCTCCAGTGCCCGGTGGCGCAGGGTGGGTGCCGGCGGCAGCTGTGGCCAGCGGCTTCCTTGGAGCCTTCTCGGGCAGTGAAACATCAGCTTGTGGTGAGACACTTCGCCGTATAGTTCACTCCCAGGCTCCCTAGAAGGCATATTTCCAGCAGCTGCCCAGGGCACATTCTAGAAGGATCCACGTGTGGAGCAGCATGTGTTTACCACCATTTCGTGAGTTTCTTCCAGGCTCCTCCATCAGGGTCAGGGTTGACCCTTGGAGCGTGGATCTCTTCCCCGGGCTGCCTCGCTGCCCTGGAAGGGGTCTGTCCCCGGGTGTTCTCCACCCAGGGTGGAGCCCGTCCTGAGGGACCCCTCAGCTCTGAGGAGACGCTGCCTTGGGGGCTGGTCCCAGCCCCGGGGTGGCCGTTCCTCGGCTGCCTTACCTCAGCCGTGTTGGGGACAGACTGCCCTTGGTGCTCCAGCTCAGGTCTGGGAGGGTTTTCCTGTGTGATTCTTCCCCCACCGGTGACGGGTCACTTCCTCGGGGGGGTGGGGGCGGGGGCGCATCGCAGGCTTGAGGGTGAGGGGTGCTTCTTGGCGTCCATCGGAGCCCTGGGAGGGGACATTTCCTGGGTGCGTTACCCCAGGGCTGCAGGTCCCTCTCCCTTGGGGGCTCTCCCTCAGCTGTGAGAGCCTCTCCCGGGCGCCCAGCTCAGCATGGGGCGGGGGGCACTTGTCCTTGGACCCTCTGTCTCCATTCTGATGGGGCAGCTTTTCTGGTGATGCACTCGTCGTGAGTGGGGACTCTTAGTGGCAGCGCTGTCTCTGTCCTCAGAGGACTTAGAATTGGTGCTGTCGCCCCCGAGGGGGTGCTGTTCCTCGGATGCTGTGAGGCGAGGTGGAACTTGGGATGGTCTGGCTCAGCTGTCAGGGGAGAGAACTTTCCTCTGGGTGCTTTCTCAGCACTGGAGGTTTGAGCTCTTTGTTGAGGCTCCCTCTGTGATCTGGGGCAGCTGATACTGTTCCTTGGGAAATTGGTCCCTGCCCAGGACAGAGATTCTGTCTTGAGTGCTCTTTCTTAGTCCGAGATGGGGACGTTTTCTTGGGCACTTTAGCCTGCTTATGTAGGGGTGGCTCCTGGTTCTTGGGTCCTCTATCTAAGCCATGGCTGAGGACGCTTCTTTGGGCTCTGTGTCCACCTTAGGGGGTGGATTCTTCTTGGTGTTGTCCGTCCCAGCCTTTAGGGGGTGTCTTAGTTGGGAGTTCTAAGGCATATTGCTGGCAGGGGAGGGGGTGCTGTTTCTTGGATGCTCTGCCTCAGCCTCGGGGTAGTGAGGTTTTTTTATCTTAGACTTCTCTGAGTTTTTTCTTTTTCTTTTAGTTACATAATTTTATTCTGATTTTTAAAATAAAACTTTTCTGTACTGTGAAAAAAATAAAATTTCGTAATTACAAATGGAAAACCATAAAACATTCCACCTATTGTTATCTTTCCTTTTAGCAGTTTGGTTTTTATCTCTGCTTTTAAAAAGATTTGCATATAGTTGACGTACAATATTATGTATGTTACAGGTATACAATATAGTGACTCATGGTTTTTAAAGATTATACTCCATTTACAGTTGTTATAGAATATTGGCTATGTTTCTTGTGTCATACAATATATCGTTGTAGCTTATTTTATACATAATAGTCTGTACCACTTAACCCCCTACCCCTATATTGCTCCTCCCCCTTCCCCCTCCCCACTGGTAACCACTAGTTTGTTCTCGTCATCAATGAATCTGTTTTTTTTTCTTCTCAATTTACTAGTTTGTTGTAGTTTTTACATTGCACATATAAGTGATATCACACAGTATTTGTCTTTGTCTGAGCTATTTCACTTAGCATAATACCCTCCAGGTCCATCCATGTTGCTGCAAGTGGCAAGATTTCCTTCTTTGTGACTGAGTAGTATTCCATCACACACACACACACACACACACACACACACACACACACACACACACCTCATTTATCCATTCATCTGTTGATGAACCGAGGTTGCTTCCGTATCTTGGCACTTGTAAATAATGCTGCTCTTAACATTGGAGTGCATGTATCTTTTCAAATTAGTGTTTTTGCTTTTTCTTAAGATATATACCCAGGACTGAAACTGCTGGGCATTCAGCAGTTTTTTTTACACGCAAAAATATGCTTCTTACCCCTAATTGAAATCATACTACTTATCTTAGAAGTTGTTACCTTTTTTGGTAACTTATGTCAGAAGCCTTTTCTCTAGTTGATGTTATTCTAAATCTTGTGTTTAAATGGTTGCAAAGTATTTAATCATATAGCTATATAATGATATTTATTCACTTCTGTGTTGTTAAGCATTCAATTTATTTGTGATTTTCAATTTTATAAATCCTTATATATAATATAATATTTATATATAAGCATTTATGAAATTCATTTCTATTAGTAGAAATAGTATCGCATGGGAAGAAATCATGAACTAGTCATCTCCAGAAAAATTGCAGCAATTTTAGAAGTGTGTATGAAGGCACGTTTTCTTGTCATCTTGACCATAATAACTCCTAACTATCATTTAATTTTAACATTCATAGGGAAAGGTGTGTTGTCTTGCCTTACTTTTAACTTCTTTCCTTACTTCCTGTGTTAGGTTTATTTCATTCCAACTGTCTTAAACAGGCCCTGGCTGACACAAGCAAAAACTAATTTTTAAGAAGAATACCAAGTAGCTTGCAGCAAGCTGGGGGAAGGATTTACAATGAATATTAAAGATAGGGGGTATATGTTCTCAATCTATAAAAAGATATAACTAAATATGAGAGGAACATAGTAGTTGAGAAAGTCAGGAGCATTTAAAGAAGAAGCAGTTCAGTAGTTCAGTAAAGGAGAAGTAGCCATAGCCAACCAATACATGGGGATGTGCTTTTTCTTCCCTAGCAAGGTTGATGTCTGTTGTTTTGGTCTGTTGTTACCTTTTGGGGGAACGTGCCTCCTCCCCTGCACAGGGTCATACTGAAACTGTGCCCCTCGTGACACAAACAAGGGCAGTTTACACTCTTTGCAGAGAGAAGTCAAGGCTGAGCTGTTGAAACAGCAACACCTTAAAGAAACGCCCCATTAGTTCATGCTTCCTATAGCTCCAAGAATTGCGTAGCTTCAGCTCAAACCAGATTGCTCAGTTTGTGTGTGTGTGTTTTCTTGATTTCTTTATCTCAGCCTTGAGAGATTTCTAGCCAACTTTTCAGCTACGTCCTTGAGCTTCTGGGTGGAGATCTGGGTTCAACCTGCAGTGGGTGAGTGTTCCAGTTGTACCACATACACACACTTGCTGTACAGGCAGCCTGTCGTTTCAGCCGCTCTGGCGGGTGTGCAGGGACCTCTCGTTATGACTAAACTTGCATTTCTCTGCTGATTAATGAAGATATGAATTGGCCATTTGAGTATGTCTTACATGAAGTGCCTTTTCAGGTCTCTTGCTCTTATTTTACTAGGATGTGTGTAACTTTTATTGAAGTATAGTTGCTTTTTGATGTTGTGTTAGTTTCTGGTGTACAGCATAGTGATTCAGTTATACTGGAATTTTAAAACTGGCTTATAGTTCTGCATATATTCTGGAGTCCACTGATTTTTGGAGATACGTGTATACATAGATAAGTATGCACAAGTATTTATACACATCATGTATATTAATCATATATAGATATATATGAGTATATGAATAATTAAATATATAAATGTTGATACAATTTACATACCTATAACGTTCTGAGTATCTTCTACATACCTGTTTTGCTTTTTCACCCTCTTAATAGTGTCTTTTTGATAAACAGAAGTTTCAAATGTAATTAGGTCTAATTAGACAATCTGTGATTTTTTGGTTAGTGCTTTTTTACCCTCAAAAAACAAACAAACAAACAAACAAAAAAACAACTTTGCCTATCTTAAAGCCATGAGGGTAATATCCTAAGTTTTCTAACAGATCTCCCATTCATCTCTAATAAATTTTTGTGGAATGGGGTGAGGTAAGAAGCAAGGTTTATTTTTTTCCTGTGTACATATCAAGTGGACTTATTAAAACCACTATCTTCTCCACAGTGGTTTGCAGGGGACCTTGTGTCATAAATCCAGCTGTTTCCCTATTTCCAGATTTGTTTCTAGATTCTCTGTCCTCTTCCATTGGTGTATTTGCCCATCCTTGCTCCATTACCACACTGTTTTATTTAGAATGCTTTTGGAGTAAATCTTCAAATTTGGTAGTATATGTCCTCCAGCTTTGTTCTTTTCCTTAAAGACCGTCTTGTCTATCCTAAGCCCTTTAATTTCCATGCACTTTTTTTTGTTGTTGTTTTTGTTTGTTTGTTTGTTTTTACCACCAGCTTGTCAATTTTCACAAACAATGTAACATAGTGGGATTTTAAATGGGATTAGTAGAGATCATTTGGGGGAGAAGTGACAATAATGACTCAATAACAAATCTTTCAATCCATGCAGAAAGTATTTCTCCCCGTTTACTGAGGTCTTTAATTTCTCTCAGTGATGTTTTACAGTTTTCGGGTTGTGCTCTAGCACTGTTTCATTAGATTTAGATATTTGACGTTTTTGATACTATTTTCAATGGCATTTACGTTTTTGCATTCTAATTACTTGTTGCTGTTATGCAGAAAAAGAAAAGTGGTAATGATGATGGCCACAAAGCGGTTTTTATTATAACTAATAACTTGATTAAGTTCACTTATTAACGCTAATGATTTTTTCTTCTTTTGCATATTCTATGTAACGCCGTCTGTGAATAATGACGGTTTTACGTTTGCCTTTCCAGGCTAGACTTTACAACGATTATAATTTCCTGGTGCTGCTGCACTTTCAGAACCATCAGTACATGGCTGAATGGCTAGTGGACACCGTTTTGTCCGAACGCAGGGGAAAATGTTTGCTATTTCAGTGTTAAGTATGATGTTTGCTATAGATTTTTTTTTTTTTTGGTAGATACACTTTATCAGATTAAGGAAGTTGCTGTCTATTCCAAATCGCTGATAGTTTTCTTCATGACTAATTGTTGAAATGTAACCCATCTATAAAAGTGATCATAAGGTTTTCCCTTGGTTTGTTGTCGTTGTTGTTAAGTGACGCATTACATTGATTTCTGAATGTTAAACCATTGAGTTTAAAATTTTAAACCAATCTTGCCTTCCTGCAGTGTATCTCATCAAGACAGGATGTATATCCCTTTTATATACTACTGTATTTGAGTACTCTTTGGTTTAGGATTACTGGGTCTCAGTTCAGGAGAGATGTTAGGATAAAGGCCGATAGTTGTCCTTTCTTCAGCTGTCCCTGTGAGATTCTCAGGTTTATGTTGGCCTTTTAAAATGAGGACCAAGGAAAGGAATTATTTCTCCTAACAAGAGTTGACACAAATGTTGGGGGTGGGGGGAAGGGTATAGCTCAAGTGGTAGAGCCCATGCTTAGCATGCATGAGGCCCTGGGCTCAATCCCCAATACCTCTATTACAGAAAAAAAAATTAAATAAATAAACCTAATAACTTCCACCACCCCCCCGAAAATACAAAAAAAAAAAAAAAAACCCAGAAAACTCAATTAAAAAAAACCCAAGATATTTAAAAACAAAAAAAAGAGTTGACACAAATTGGCTTCTCATCCTTCAAAGAAGTAATCCACTTTTTTGTTGCTGAGTGTTGCCCGTTCCCCAAGAATCCTGGTTACTCATGGTTACACCATGTTTGGCTTTGGACGACATCTTGCGTGTTAACTTCTTTTTTAAAAATAATAAAATAGACGGATTAAAATTAAGTTGCTTTTCCTGAAGAGAGTATTTGTTGAAGTATGGTAAATTTTGGACCGTGGTTAAAACTCAAATTAGCGATTCAAATTCTTGGTTGTATAGACATACAGAAAATATTTGCAATTTTGTGATTGATGGAGTTTTGCTGTGAATGGAACGTGTTCATTGATGTTTCTCAGGAAGTGATGAGTGACGAAGCAGAGGAGTTTGCTGTAGGGCCTGAAAACCAAATGGAACTTTGTGGAGAACCCGAGAGTCCCTCTTTATCTGAGGAAAAGCCGAGCATGGGCCTGCTGCCAATGAAACAGGACGAAGAGGGAGAATCCCATTCCGGGGCCCTATCCATGTCCGTGGAAGATAGTAAGAATGACTATTCTCACCTCCTCTTCATGACCTTACCCAGCAGGGTCTGGATTCTGCCTCCTCCACTTTGCGGGAGTTGTTCTCATCAAGGACACCAGTTTTGGTTGAGGTTGCCATTGATGTCTCAGCCATGTTTGACACAGTTGTTCACTCCCTCCTTCATGGAAACTTTCTTGGATTCCCATACTCCGCGATCTGCTGGCTTTCTTCTCATATCGGTAACCCCCCTTTCATTCTTTTTTTCTGCTTTTCCTTGCCATTTCCCCTGTAAGTACTACTGTAAAAATTCCTGAATCTCACCATTTTTCTCTATCCCTCCAGTCCACTCTGACATGATCTTTCACCCAGATACGATAATAGCTTCTTATCTGATCTGTCTGATTCCCATTCTGGCCAGGGGTCTGACCCTCACTGTCTAACCCTGCAGCTGGAGTGATCATGCTGACACAGAAATCAGATCATGCCACGTTCATCTGGAAAACACATCATCACCTTTCCTGGGCACTCAGAACACAATCTGAACTCCCGACGCTGGTCTCCAAGCTCTGCGAGACCTGGCCCCGCCGTCCTCTCCTAACACGTGTCCTGTCGTCTCCTCCCTGCTCTCTCTGCCTCTGTCCTTTACTCTCTGGTCGCTGGCCAGTCCCCTCCCCGGGGCCCGGCGCTTGCCCTTGCCGCGGCCCGGAGCTCTTGCTCTGCGTGTGCACAGGCTGGCTCTCTCTCCTCCTCCAGGCTCTGCCCACAGGACACCCCCTGAGAATCAGAAGGCCCTCCCCGACCACGTGGTCCTCTGGGGCTCCCTCCCCTCCTCTCTGTCCCATGCCTGCCTGCTTCTTCCCTAACATGAGTTCACACTGTAATTGTTCTGTGGGATCATGGCACACTTACTGCCTGGCATCCCCACGAGCATGTAGGTTCCAGAAGGGTGAGGATGGTTTCTCTCGGTCCTGTTGGCTCCTGCTCCCCAGCTCCTGGCACGGTGCCTGGCACAGAGGAGGAAGAGGAGGAAGTGAAGGAGAGCTGCCAGACTTGGGAGTAAAAAGAATTTCACTCTTCTGAGACACAAAAGATGGACGAGGAGGATCCTGTACTGACAGGGATTTCTGGTGATGGAGTGTGAATATCAGACATCTTGACATCGAATGAGACTTTTAGCTTTTCAACTTGTAAAGGGCATTGAGGAGACATTCAGTCATAAGTATCAGGGCTCTGTGAATGTATTCTTATTAGTTGAACTATCCAACTACATTTCTGTATGTATTGATAGTGCCAAGAGAGAAAAAGTGGTTTATTTTATGATCTTGTCTCAGCCTTATTTGTGGGATCTGATACCTGGTACATCCTCGTGCTTTCTGAAATAATTTGTTCAGAACTGCAGAACACAGGGATGTCTCTGTGATGGTGATAAAATGCATCTAACTCAGAGTTCAATCTCTTAATTTGGTTTCCAGGTGCTACTGTCACTCACGATGTCCACGAGGAGAAGACAGAAAATAATCAAACCCCACCTAATGGCTTCTTGCCAAAATCTGCTGCACCAGAGCTTATGAATATGGCAGCAGATGATCTTCCACCCAAGCAATTTGATTCTGTGTCTGATGACTTCACTAGTCTCAGCAAAGATGACCTAACTGACAAACCTGGTAGTAATACAGTTGAAAGAGGAACCCAAACCTGCAGTGTCTCCGTAGGTGATTCAAAAGCCACAGTAATGTCTTCAACGGGAACTGTGCCACATACATTGCAAATAAGTCCTGCTATGGCACAGAAAATTAATGATGATATAAAATATCAATTAATGAAAGAAGTTCGGAGGTTTGGACGAAGTAAGTAGTGAAAGAATGTCTATTAATAAAACCACGGGAAGTCGCTCTTTTTTGTATGATTTAGAATAAACTGAGCCCACCTTTTAAACTCATCCTTTGACAGAATTGGGTTTTTACATAATTTAGGGTGGTTTTTCTTTACTTTGTCTAAAAATTCCTAATATACCTCTTAATTTGGGGGGGGGCGTGGTTAATGTTTATGGCAGTTTCCTTAGTAGTGATGTGCAGGTGTTGTGACTTAAGCATTCAAAACAGAAACAGGATGCAACATTCACGAAGAATAATTACTGAGCTAGTAGATGCGCTAAGATTGAGTTCTATACCAGCCTCATCTTTTTACAAATGCTGATTTTTTTTTTTAATATCTTCAGAGTATGAAAGAATCTTCACTTTGCTTGAAGGAGTGCAAGGACCTCTTGAGGTCAAGAAACAATTTGTTGAATTTACCATCAAGGAAGCTACAAGGTGAGTGTAAAAAAGAACTCTCTAATTTTGTTTTGAATGTAATTGTGCCCAGTGCTGAACAGGGGCAGGAACAGGCCTTGCTTTCCCCAAGCCCTGGCCCTCAGTCATAGCTCGCGCTATTTCCATAGGCATTTAGGTTGGTATTATTTTACTCTAATTCATTTTCCCAAGCCCATGGAGCCTTCTAAGCTCACCACAGTCTGGGGCGGGCCTGGCCCTCAGCTGACACTCTTGGTATTTTGTTAGACCGTATCTTCCCCTTAGGATACACTTTCTATTCCCAAGTAGGTCGTAAGCTCTGTTTTGTATCCACTAGTATGCCTTACACATTATCGAGGCTTTAGATATCTTCTGGTTAATTAAATGCCTCTTTATTTTCAGGTTTAAAAGAGGAGTCTTAATTCAGCAACTTGAGAAGTTCCTAGAAAAAGTAGAATCCGACCGTCTTGGCAACGGAGTTAATCACAAGAAAAACAGATAATTGTGTTGCAAAGACGGATGAGAAGCAGACACACTTTCTGTGCTGCAGGATGGAATGAGATTTTGCTGAAGCTTCCTAAAAATGTCGGAGTCAAGAAAATTGCCTTCTAGAGGCTAAGAAAAAAAAGCAGTGGAGCCTTTCATTTTTATGGTTCTCTTGTCAGTAAAAGCGGGGCTGTTGCCCTAAGAATTTCCCGTGAAAGTATAGCTTGTTGTTTCTTTGTTTGTTCGTCCTCTTACCCGAGGAGGGGGAGGTTATTAACTCATCATTCTAAATAATATCACAGTCTTGGCTGCAGGTCACATGGTTGTAGCCGGTATTTATAACTGCCTTCTTTCACTACCCATTTCTTATTCCCTTTGCCCGGAGACCGCCCCTCAGCTGGTCATGGTTCTTTGCCTTGAAGGATGGTCAAACCTTGATTGCTGAAAGGTCTGGGCCATTGCCATTAGATGTCCTGCCTTCAATGAGTTGTTGTAATTTTCCACAAACTCGAGATAAATCAACTCTTCGTTATGTAATTTTCTTATACCCTTGTCTTATTTAAAATCTTCAATTGTCATATGGAATAGATTCTCCAAAAGCTATATGCTGTTCTTGGTCTGGTTAACATCCTAAGTAAATCATTTTTATTTTATTGAAATTGACAGCAACAATGGAGTATTTTTACAATTTGTTTTACACGGTCCCTTCTTACTCTCTCACACTCATTTTCACTACTTTCTGAAATACCTAGTATTTCCCTTCCTTTTTTCCTCACAATTCAAAGAAGGTTCTTTAGTTTGCTCTGGATTTGATGGCAATAATGTCAATGATAGGAATTCATCCATTTTCAGTACCTGGATTTTTTTTTTTTTCAAATTTGTAACTGAATGACTCCTGTAATGTTGACAAGTTTCCACGTGCATGTTCTCTGATGCATAAGAGGAATGCAAATCCAAGCCACATTACCTATCACCTCACACTCGTTAGAATGGCCACTACTGAAAGAACAGAAAACAACAAGCGTTGGCAAAGATGGGAGGAATTGGAGCCCTTGTGCACTGTTGACGGGAAAGTAAAATGGTGTCGCCATTATGGAAAATAGTATGGAGTTTCCTTAAAACAAAACAAAACAAAACAAAACAAAACAAAAGAATTACCATACGACCCGGAAATCCCACTTCTGGGTATAAATCAGAAAGAATAAAAGAGAATCACAGACATCAAAGAGATGTCTGCACAACCATGTTCATCACAGTGTTATTCACAATAGCCAAGACATCAAAACAAACCAAACGTCCATTGACGGATGAATGAGTAAAGGAAATGGTGTAGACATACAATGGACTATTTTGCCCCAAATTTATTGAGATACAATTGACATATAACATTGTATAAGTTTGAGGTGTACAGCATGTTGATTTGATCCACTCATATATTGCAAAATGATGACCACCATAGCGTTAGCCAACACCTCCATCGTGTCGCATAATTACTATTCCTTTTTTGTGGTTAGAACACTTCAGATCTATGCTTTTAACGACTTTCAAGTAAACAACACAGTTTTATTAACTATAGTCACCATGCTGTGCATTACATCCCCAGAACTTATTCATCTTATAACTGGAAGTTTGTACCCTTTGACCAGCATCTCCCCATTTCTCCCACCCCCAGCTCCCAGTAACCAAGACTCTACTCTGTTCCTATGTGTTCAGCTTTTTGAGTTTCCACATAAAAGTGATATCATTTTAGTATTTGTGTTTCTCCATCTGACTTATTTCACTTACCATAATGCCCTCGAGGTTCATCTCTTTTCTCCGCATCCTGAGTAGAGTGGGTTTGGGTGGGGTGAAACCAAATTGAGACCCTTGTGCACTGCCCCGAAAGGTGGGGGGGGGGAGAAGCTGGTCCCCCAGCCCACTCTCCCTTTCCCGGTGAAGGGAACTCTTTCTAGCTGGGAAGTTCCCTCTTGGTGCTGAGCAATGGCAGCTGGGGGTGAGGGGTGTGGGATGACACAAGTACAGTGAAGCTGTTCTTCCTTCTCTTCCTCTGTGATTGTCTCGGGTTTTTGTACCACTGTGTTGCTGAAGGTTCTAAGTGGACTCCCCAGAGCTGTTTTCACTCATGGATAGCCATCTAATTGTTGATCTCTGTCGGGGCACAGAGGCTGGTATCTCCCCTACATCGCCAAATTGGTGATATCACCTCTCTGTCTATAATGGAGTATCATGTAGCCGCAAAATGAAGGAAACTGTATCACATGCTACCACATGAATGAACCTCGAAGACCTTAGGCAAAATTGAACGAGCTCTTCACAAAAGGACAAACACTGTATGATTCCACTCATTTGAAGGATTTAAAGTAGTCAAAATCCTAGAAACAGAATGTAGAAAAGTGGTTATCAGGGGCTGGGGGGAGGGGCAGAGGGAATTAACATTTAGTGGGTATAGGGTTTCAGAGTGGCAGATGAAAAAGCTCTAGCGATTAGTTGCACAACAAAGTGAATGTACTTAAATGCGACCGACCTGTACACTTGAAGATGGTCACGTGGCAAATTTAACATTACAGTTTTTTGGTTTTTGGGTTTTTGTTTTGTTTGCTACATTAAAAAAATATGATGAGCTGAGGCAGATTGAGAGGAGACCTAGGAGGACCTGTCAGGAAGAGCAAATGAGTTGAGCATGTTCTGGATCCAGGGCCACATGACAAACAGGGACCAGTGGGAGACTGCGGGCTGGGGGAGCCTAAGGCCGCAGAGTCTGAGGGCAGCACCAGAGGAGTGGGAGAAACCTGGGCTTCAAGACAGACCGGGCCGTGAGTCTTTGCTCCAGGTAGGCCCTGATGTGCTCGTGCCCTGGGCTACTTCCCTAGCCTCTTAGTCTTTCCACATCCTCTTCTCTCAACTGAGAGTTGTGACAGCATCGACCTCCTGGGCTCATTGCGAGGATTTAAAAAAAGCTCATTCAGCATACAACAGAGTCACAAAACCCAAAAAGAAACCAAGCTAATACAAAAGAAAATTATCAAACCAGAAAAATACCATACGGTATCACTTATATGTGGAATCTAAAAACATAAAAAACAAAAGATAAACGAGCCTATTTACAAAACAGAAACAGACTCACGGACATAGAAAACAAACTTATGGTTACCGGGGGAGAGGGGCTGGGAAGGGATAAATTGGAAGTTTGAGATTTGCAGATACTAACTACTATATATAAAATAGATAAACAACAAGTTTCTTCTATATAGCATAGGGAACTATATTCGATACCTTGTAGTAGCTTACAGTGAAAAAGAACATGAAAACGAATATACGTATATTCATGTATGACTGAGGCATTGTGCTGTACACCAGAAACTGACACAACATTGTAAACTGACTATACTTCAATAAAAATATATATTGAAAATAAAATAAAATAAAATAAAATAAAAATAGCTCACTCAACGTTTATTAGAAACTTTCAAAGTGTCAGGCGCTCATCTCGGTGTGAAATCACAGTGAACCAAATGCTTTCTCATGGATCTTACCTTCTAGTTGGGAGACAAAGACACCAGCCAACCAGAGCTCCTATCAGGTAATGTAAGTGCACTGAAAAGAAGTTGACGTGAAGAGGAGGAAAGTGAGTGGATGGTACCGTGACTTTGGTAGTCACAGGAGAGCTACATTTTAATTATATCTATGTGGGGGTTCCAGCTCATGTATGTGGGTTGCAGCCTGGTTGTGATCCTTTCTCCCAGAATGTCTGAGCTGCTTCAGCATCAGATGAGGAGACAAGTCTTACAGAGATGGCTGAATGAGCTCCTACCATTGCACAAAGCCGGTTCTCTGTGACACATCCGTGCAACACGCACACGTGCGTGCATCCGTGTGTGTGTGCGCGTGCGCGCGCGTGTGTGTACAGAGACACACCTAGCTCCTACTGGTTCTCCTTCTCTAGCTGGAGCCTGACTGATAGATTTTGGTACTGGAAGAGGTTCTAGAGAATAAATATTAAAGATGAGTTCTCTGAGATTGTTCTGTGTTTTGGAATTCCTTTTTTAATCAGATTAGATTTAAAGCCATTAGTGACTTTTATCCCAATTTTTAAAGGGAAATGGTAGTCCATTGTGAGAAGTAGCAAAGGCGTTTCTCAAATTCCCACGTTTGGATACTGATGATTAATCAAGTCCCTATAAAAGGCAAGGGTATGAGTGAGCACAAGTGATGCTACCTGTGACCATTTTAGTCAAAATAAGGAATGTAATGGAGATGATTGGCTGCTTCTAAATCTGCTGGAGAACTGAGGGAAGAAAATCATGTGCTCGGGTCCACAAGGTCCCTTTTCAAGATCTACGTAAAGGACCTGAGAGCTTCTACGAACTGGTTACTATTATCTCCTGTAGCCCCTGGGCCAAGATGTGGGAAAGCCAAATCCGAAGTCGAATGCTGTGATCGGCTGAACGACAACGCAAGTGGAATCCTCAAATTCTCAAGATCTCTTCTGCTTATGTTAGGGCACTCATTAGGAGATGACGAGATCCTGAAAAGTGAAGTGGGACACAGATGCGGACTGATGAAGCTGGGTACTTTGAACCCCTAAATTCTGTGAGGTGATTTGCCAGTAGAAGCAAAACTTCCTTCTGAGGGGGTTATTTATTCTTTGCCTGAGCAATCAGTGATAGTCTGGCCTCAAGGAGCAGCCTTGCGGGGCGCTGCTGATCTTCCTCAGAAGCTGCATCCACCACCTCTCTTTTCTTCAAAATCCCATAACAAGCCTCAAATGCCCACAGGCCACAAAGTATGAAGTAAAGTATGACCTTGGCAGAGGCACAAAATTGACCAAAGGAAGTACAAAATTTTTTAAATGCGTATGGACCAAATTCTGAGGAATTCATGTGGAAATGGTTCTTTACAGTGAGGTGCGGAGGTAAAAGGAAAATATAATTGAATCAGACCAAATTTTTGACTGGGGCTCATTAAGCTGAGACTCTGGATTAAAGGAGTTAGACAAGCCTCTCAGAGTTTGCCAGGTTGGTGCCTTAGTCCGTTCAAGATGCTCTAACAAAATACTATAGGCTGGTGAGTTAAACAACAAACATTAATTCATCACAGTTCTGAATTCTGGGAAGTCCAAGATCAAGGCAGCAGGAGCTTTCGTGTCTGGTGAGAGCCCAGCTTCTGGTACATAGAAGGCCTACTTCTTACTATGTTCTCATGTGTTGGAAGGGGGCAGGGCACTCTCCAGGGTCTCATTTATAAGGCCACTAATTCCATTCAAGAGGGCCCCACCCTCGTGACCCAATCACTTCCCAAAGGTGCCACCTCCTAATAATATCATATTGGGCATTAAGGTTTTGACATTTATCTGGGGAGTGCATGAACACTCATTCCACTGCAGTTAGTAGGCTGAAAAAGTCCCAAAGGACTTAAGGAGGAATGCAGTACTGCAGAGGAAGACGTCCAACGGCTTAAGGAATTTGGAACATTAGGGTGAACTGATCACATAATATGTGTTCACTCACCTGGGGAGGTCCAGAGAACATGACTTTCACCAAGACTGTGGTACGCTGCTTTCCAAGGGGAGCCCAGGCATCTGTGGGGAGCTCTGTGGTGGTTGATCAGAAATGACTGTGGCTTGCCCCTGAGGAAGGGCCATGCTACACTAACAAATATCATTGTCCCAGCCCTCTCCAAACAGACCTGTGACCAATTACATGGGTGATGTGTAATGGTAGAACTTTAAGTCATCAGAATTCTAAGAGATTATCTGATACTGCTTCTGACCTGACACCGATGTTTGGACTTACGGAAGTCATGGGATCAATGTGGTTTTACCTCATGTCCATCTCAGTGCTTGGCCCCTGAATCCACCCTCTGCTTATTTCCTTCGATTCAGAATGCATAACTGTATAGACATATTCAGAAAAATGACAAAACTCCTGCAGTGGTTCTCTGACTTGTAAAATGAGGGCTGTCATGAAATAGGCCTTAGGAAAGGCCAAGGAGAAGCCACTAGAATCACCTACCTAGAAATATAGTAAACCAAAAACAACATTTCATTCAGGAGGAGCGGGAGAGATTGTGGCGCCATCAAGAATCTGCAAGATGCAGGGTGGTGATTTTATGACATCTCTTTCAACTTACCTATTTGTCCAAACAGAATCAGACAGATCTGGGAGAGTCACAGTTGATTATAATAATCCTAACCACAAGATTATTTGAATTTCAGCTGCTGTTCTACGTGTGGTTTTGCTGTTTTACCAATCAAAGCATCCCCATTCCACCTGGTGTGCAGTATTGATTGGGCAAGTGCTTTTTCCCTACCAGTTAGTATCAGCTGGGAAGGTCAGCAATAAATCATCACATCTTACTTCAGGTGCTGATCATAACATAGAACTCACGGTCATGCGATGCCCACTGACAAGTGACATGGAAACCTGCTTGCTTGAGGGACCCAGAACAAGAGAAAATTCTCTGATTCGGTACCGATGGCCTTGTTGCGGGGGGGGGGGGGTTCCTGTGTCTAGTTTTGACTGGAAAAAAAGAACATCGTGCTTAGTTTTCAGTTATTACTTCACAATATGCAGGCACCACCTGTGTATTAGAGTTCTAATTGCTGCACACCAATTTACATAAATTTAGCAGCTTCAAACAGTACAAATGTATTATCAAACAGTTCTGGAGGTCAGAAGTCCAGGCAGGTTTGATTGGTTTCTCTCCAGAAGGTCTCACAAAGTTGAAGTCAAGGTGTTGCTTATGCTGGGTCACTGACTGGAGACTCAGAGACAGAAACTGTTTCCAAGCTCTTTCAGGTTATTGGCAGGTCTAGGTTCTTAAGGCTATAGGACTGAGGTCCCATTTGCTTGCTGTCTCAGCTGAGCCCAGTCTGAGCTCCCAGGACCACCCTTATGCCTCCTTAGGTGCACCCCTCCACTTCCCAAGCAGTAATGCTACATCACGGTCATGGAGGCAGGGATGCAGATAATGCAGGGGCCATAAACATGAACTTCCACTCACCAAGACTGATCTTGCTACACAAACAGCTGACTGTTCAATGTGCTAGCAGCCCAGACCAACACCGAGCACCTGATATGGCACCGTAACCCCGAGTGGTCAGTTGGCAGCTTGACTATTTTGGTCTGCTTCAAAAATAATCAGGGAGAGGGCAGCTCTTGGTTTGCACTGGAATAGACACTTATTCTGGATATGGCTTTTCCTTCTCACCCACAGTACACTTTAAAAAACCAATATTTATGGACTTAGAAAGTGCCTCACCAACATCATGATCCACACAGCATTGCTTATAAGCAGGGAACTTATTTCTCAGAGCTCATGCTCATGGATTTCACTGGTCTTATCATGTCCTCATTTTACAAGTCACCCTGAAGTGGCTGGTTCAACTGAACTGTGAAATCTTCTGAAACCTCAGTTACAGTCCTACCCTGGTGGCAGTGCCTTGTGGGGTGGGGGCAACATAACCTAGGAAGTAGCAATGTTCTTTCTTAGGGTCCGATATGTGAAACTATTTCTACAGTAGCCACAGCGCTTGTCTTCAGCAATGAAATGGTGACAACGTGAAGACCTCCCCTCAATATTACTCCTAGGTACTGAGTAGCAAAATCGTATTCCCCATCCCCACAATTTTTGGATAGGCTAGACTACCAGTCCTCATTGCCAGTGGAGAAATGTTTTCAACATGGGACCAAACAATGACTCCACTGAAATGCAAGTTGAAACTGCCAGCTGACTACCCTGGATGCTCATCCCTCTCAGTCAAAATGGGGTTCCTCTATGGTATGGAGTGATGGAACCTACCTTCAAAGGAAACTGGGTTGCAACTACACAGGGCCCAAGGAGGAATATGTGTGGAACACCTAGGGCTCTTCTTAGTACTCTCATGTCTTGTGATTAGAGTTAACAAGAAACAACAACTCAATTCAGAGAGGACAGCTGATGGTCCAGGCCCTTCGGTAAATTAAGGTTGGAGTCATGCCTCAGGTCAAGCACCAAAACCAGCCAAGCTGCTGCCTCGGGGGAGGACTAAGAAATAGACAGCAAAAGGATGCAGAAATAAATACCAGCTAGACATGGTGACATGCTGAAGAAACCAGAACTGTAATAGTATTTACCTGATGACTTAATAACATCTCCCACCTCAGCTGGAAAGACAAACAACAAATTAAATGCTTAGGGCAAATGCCCAGTTTTACTAACAGAAATGTATAACGTTAAAGTTCTAATGCTTTTACTTAGCCTCTGGAGACAATTTTGTTAAGTAGCACATGCTAACAGGCTTTAGCAACACTCCATTCCATTCTAGAAGACAGCAATCTGGTCATTATTTCTTATTGATCATGGTGATAACAGGATTATATCTTTGGGGTGCAATCACCTTTGTTGAGAAAACGCTCAGAATCTTTTTGTTCTAGTAGCTTTTCAAGGTGCTTAATTAAGTCTGCTCTTTTAAATCTGAAAATAAAGAGACAAGTCATTAACCGAAAGACATGCAAAGAAACCATCATGCAGGAGCACTGCAGGGAATAGAAAGAGGAGCTTCATTTTAGAAAAGAATTAAAAAATGGGTGCTGATGGCAAGAGGCAATCCAGTAAATACAAAGAGTGTCAACCGAGGTTGAAGGCCCAATCAAACTCTGGCGTGAAGAGAAGTCCCCTTGAGCTTCAAGGAATGAGACAGGCAGCTAATATCAGCCTAAGTAACTGTGAAGATGGCACTAACTCTCATGAAGGACCACAGTCTGAGAAACATAAGGCAGGGCCTGTACCCACCCCTCTACCCCAGCACTGCACTGGGCCCAACTCCTTAAAAACATCGGAGCGTTCCTTTTACACCCACCTTGCTGCTTCCTTGATGGCAAATTCAACATATTGTGTCCTCACTTCTAGAGATCCTTGGGCTCCATCAAGCAGTGTGAAGACTCTTTCATATTCTGAAGATATTTTTAAACATAAACCTTTAGCATTTCTCAAATATGAAGAGGAACTAGAACTCAGTCTTGGTGGATCCACTAACTCAGCTTTCATTCTTCAAAGGCTAGAATGTTACACAGTATACGCCCAATCAAGTCACCTCAGAACATCTACTAATGAAACTCTTGTAGACGATAACCAGATTAAGAGAGGAAAAGGAGGGGAAAGAGAGAAAAAGGAAAAGAAAAAAAAGAAGGAAAAAGCGTCATAGTGTCACATTTTAGTCAAACTAAAGAGGAACCATCCTCAGTTATGTGAAAGCTTGCTTCTGGCAACGAATGAGCCTTAAGAGGTAGGTTGAATCTATTCTAAATCATAGAATGAGAGAGTCTTCCAATGGTTTAATTGATGGAAGTTGTTATTCTGCTTACTTCGTCCAAACTGTCGAATTTCCTTCATTAACTGATGTTTTATATCAGCATTCATTTCCACTGGACGTAATGGCAGTTTTTTTGGCATCATTCCCAGCACAGACGTTGCCATGACTTTTGGGTCATCTGCAGAGAGATAGCTCGTAATGATTACTCCTACAAGGGCATTACTGCCAGCTTTTGAATCACTCCATCCTTGCCAAGGCTGCTTAAGTCACTGGACAGAGAATCCAATTGGTCAGGTGGAATACCATCTCCTGCCATATTCATAAGCTCTGGTGGAGCAGATTTTCATAAGAAGGACTCACATGGGGTGTGACCAATTTCCTTCCTCTCCTCATGGATATTGTGAATGACAGGGCCTTCTGGGAACCTACTCTAGAGATTGAGCTGCAATTAGGTATCTTACATCAAGCCTACATGGACATCCTCAGTTTCTAAAGCCGTTTATTTCATAGTAGGAGGATATGCCAGAGAGAACCCTCAGAATTGAAAATTTCTCAGGGGGAGTCAGAGAATAGGTGGAAAATGGGCAAACGAAATACTTAACAATTTGAATTCGTATTGAGAAAGAAGCAGGCAGGCATGGGACAGAGAGGAGGGGAGGGAGCCCCAGAGGACCACGTGGTCGGGGAGGGCCTTCTGATTCTCAGGGGGTGTCCTGTGGGCAGAGCCTGGAGGAGGAGAGAGAGCCAGCCTGTGCACACGCAGAGCAAGAGCTCCGGGCCGCGGCAAGGGCAAGCGCCGGGCCCCGGGGAGGGGACTGGCCAGCGACCAGAGAGTAAAGGACAGAGGCAGAGAGAGCAGGGAGGAGACGACAGGACACGTGTTAGGAGAGGACGGCGGGGCCAGGTCTCGCAGAGCTTGGAGACCAGCGTCGGGAGTTCAGATTGTGTTCTGAGTGCCCAGGAAAGGTGATGATGTGTTTTCCAGATGAACGTGGCATGATCTGATTTCTGTGTCAGCATGATCACTCCAGCTGCAGGGTTAGACAGTGAGGGTCAGACCCCTGGCCAGAATGGGAATCAGACAGATCAGATAAGAAGCTATTATCGTATCTGGGTGAAAGATCATGTCAGAGTGGACTGGAGGGATAGAGAAAAATGGTGAGATTCAGGAATTTTTACAGTAGTACTTACAGGGGAAATGGCAAGGAAAAGCAGAAAAAAAGAATGAAAGGGGGGTTACCGATATGAGAAGAAAGCCAGCAGATCGCGGAGTATGGGAATCCAAGAAAGTTTCCATGAAGGAGGGAGTGAACAACTGTGTCAAACATGGCTGAGACATCAATGGCAACCTCAACCAAAACTGGTGTCCTTGATGAGAACAACTCCCGCAAAGTGGAGGAGGCAGAATCCAGACCCTGCTGGGTAAGGTCATGAAGAGGAGGTGAGAATAGTCATTCTTACTATCTTCCACGGACATGGATAGGGCCCCGGAATGGGATTCTCCCTCTTCGTCCTGTTTCATTGGCAGCAGGCCCATGCTCGGCTTTTCCTCAGATAAAGAGGGACTCTCGGGTTCTCCACAAAGTTCCATTTGGTTTTCAGGCCCTACAGCAAACTCCTCTGCTTCGTCACTCATCACTTCCTGAGAAACATCAATGAACACGTTCCATTCACAGCAAAACTCCATCAATCACAAAATTGCAAATATTTTCTGTATGTCTATACAACCAAGAATTTGAATCGCTAATTTGAGTTTTAACCACGGTCCAAAATTTACCATACTTCAACAAATACTCTCTTCAGGAAAAGCAACTTAATTTTAATCCGTCTATTTTATTATTTTTAAAAAAGAAGTTAACACGCAAGATGTCGTCCAAAGCCAAACATGGTGTAACCATGAGTAACCAGGATTCTTGGGGAACGGGCAACACTCAGCAACAAAAAAGTGGATTACTTCTTTGAAGGATGAGAAGCCAATTTGTGTCAACTCTTTTTTTTGTTTTTAAATATCTTGGGTTTTTTTTAATTGAGTTTTCTGGGTTTTTTTTTTTTTTTTTTGTATTTTCGGGGGGGTGGTGGAAGTTATTAGGTTTATTTATTTAATTTTTTTTTCTGTAATAGAGGTATTGGGGATTGAGCCCAGGGCCTCATGCATGCTAAGCATGGGCTCTACCACTTGAGCTATACCCTTCCCCCCACCCCCAACATTTGTGTCAACTCTTGTTAGGAGAAATAATTCCTTTCCTTGGTCCTCATTTTAAAAGGCCAACATAAACCTGAGAATCTCACAGGGACAGCTGAAGAAAGGACAACTATCGGCCTTTATCCTAACATCTCTCCTGAACTGAGACCCAGTAATCCTAAACCAAAGAGTACTCAAATACAGTAGTATATAAAAGGGATATACATCCTGTCTTGATGAGATACACTGCAGGAAGGCAAGATTGGTTTAAAATTTTAAACTCAATGGTTTAACATTCAGAAATCAATGTAATGCATCACTTAACAACAACGACAACAAACCAAGGGAAAACCTTATGATCACTTTTATAGATGGGTTACATTTCAACAATTAGTCATGAAGAAAACTATCAGCGATTTGGAATAGACAGCAACTTCCTTAATCTGATAAAGTGTATCTACCAAAAAAAAAAAAAATCTATAGCAAACATCATACTTAACACTGAAATAGCAAACATTTTCCCCTGCGTTCGGACAAAACGGTGTCCACTAGCCATTCAGCCATGTACTGATGGTTCTGAAAGTGCAGCAGCACCAGGAAATTATAATCGTTGTAAAGTCTAGCCTGGAAAGGCAAACGTAAAACCGTCATTATTCACAGACGGCGTTACATAGAATATGCAAAAGAAGAAAAAATCATTAGCGTTAATAAGTGAACTTAATCAAGTTATTAGTTATAATAAAAACCGCTTTGTGGCCATCATCATTACCACTTTTCTTTTTCTGCATAACAGCAACAAGTAATTAGAATGCAAAAACGTAAATGCCATTGAAAATAGTATCAAAAACGTCAAATATCTAAATCTAATGAAACAGTGCTAGAGCACAACCCGAAAACTGTAAAACATCACTGAGAGAAATTAAAGACCTCAGTAAACGGGGAGAAATACTTTCTGCATGGATTGAAAGATTTGTTATTGAGTCATTATTGTCACTTCTCCCCCAAATGATCTCTACTAATCCCATTTAAAATCCCACTATGTTACATTGTTTGTGAAAATTGACAAGCTGGTGGTAAAAACAAACAAACAAACAAAAACAACAACAAAAAAAAGTGCATGGAAATTAAAGGGCTTAGGATAGACAAGACGGTCTTTAAGGAAAAGAACAAAGCTGGAGGACATATACTACCAAATTTGAAGATTTACTCCAAAAGCATTCTAAATAAAACAGTGTGGTAATGGAGCAAGGATGGGCAAATACACCAATGGAAGAGGACAGAGAATCTAGAAACAAATCTGGAAATAGGGAAACAGCTGGATTTATGACACAAGGTCCCCTGCAAACCACTGTGGAGAAGATAGTGGTTTTAATAAGTCCACTTGATATGTACACAGGAAAAAAATAAACCTTGCTTCTTACCTCACCCCATTCCACAAAAATTTATTAGAGATGAATGGGAGATCTGTTAGAAAACTTAGGATATTACCCTCATGGCTTTAAGATAGGCAAAGTTGTTTTTTTGTTTGTTTGTTTGTTTGTTTTTTGAGGGTAAAAAAGCACTAACCAAAAAATCACAGATTGTCTAATTAGACCTAATTACATTTGAAACTTCTGTTTATCAAAAAGACACTATTAAGAGGGTGAAAAAGCAAAACAGGTATGTAGAAGATACTCAGAACGTTATAGGTATGTAAATTGTATCAACATTTATATATTTAATTATTCATATACTCATATATATCTATATATGATTAATATACATGATGTGTATAAATACTTGTGCATACTTATCTATGTATACACGTATCTCCAAAAATCAGTGGACTCCAGAATATATGCAGAACTATAAGCCAGTTTTAAAATTCCAGTATAACTGAATCACTATGCTGTACACCAGAAACTAACACAACATCAAAAAGCAACTATACTTCAATAAAAGTTACACACATCCTAGTAAAATAAGAGCAAGAGACCTGAAAAGGCACTTCATGTAAGACATACTCAAATGGCCAATTCATATCTTCATTAATCAGCAGAGAAATGCAAGTTTAGTCATAACGAGAGGTCCCTGCACACCCGCCAGAGCGGCTGAAACGACAGGCTGCCTGTACAGCAAGTGTGTGTATGTGGTACAACTGGAACACTCACCCACTGCAGGTTGAACCCAGATCTCCACCCAGAAGCTCAAGGACGTAGCTGAAAAGTTGGCTAGAAATCTCTCAAGGCTGAGATAAAGAAATCAAGAAAACACACACACACAAACTGAGCAATCTGGTTTGAGCTGAAGCTACGCAATTCTTGGAGCTATAGGAAGCATGAACTAATGGGGCGTTTCTTTAAGGTGTTGCTGTTTCAACAGCTCAGCCTTGACTTCTCTCTGCAAAGAGTGTAAACTGCCCTTGTTTGTGTCACGAGGGGCACAGTTTCAGTATGACCCTGTGCAGGGGAGGAGGCACGTTCCCCCAAAAGGTAACAACAGACCAAAACAACAGACATCAACCTTGCTAGGGAAGAAAAAGCACATCCCCATGTATTGGTTGGCTATGGCTACTTCTCCTTTACTGAACTACTGAACTGCTTCTTCTTTAAATGCTCCTGACTTTCTCAACTACTATGTTCCTCTCATATTTAGTTATATCTTTTTATAGATTGAGAACATATACCCCCTATCTTTAATATTCATTGTAAATCCTTCCCCCAGCTTGCTGCAAGCTACTTGGTATTCTTCTTAAAAATTAGTTTTTGCTTGTGTCAGCCAGGGCCTGTTTAAGACAGTTGGAATGAAATAAACCTAACACAGGAAGTAAGGAAAGAAGTTAAAAGTAAGGCAAGACAACACACCTTTCCCTATGAATGTTAAAATTAAATGATAGTTAGGAGTTATTATGGTCAAGATGACAAGAAAACGTGCCTTCATACACACTTCTAAAATTGCTGCAATTTTTCTGGAGATGACTAGTTCATGATTTCTTCCCATGCGATACTATTTCTACTAATAGAAATGAATTTCATAAATGCTTATATATAAATATTATATTATATATAAGGATTTATAAAATTGAAAATCACAAATAAATTGAATGCTTAACAACACAGAAGTGAATAAATATCATTATATAGCTATATGATTAAATACTTTGCAACCATTTAAACACAAGATTTAGAATAACATCAACTAGAGAAAAGGCTTCTGACATAAGTTACCAAAAAAGGTAACAACTTCTAAGATAAGTAGTATGATTTCAATTAGGGGTAAGAAGCATATTTTTGCGTGTAAAAAAACTGCTGAATGCCCAGCAGTTTCAGTCCTGGGTATATATCTTAAGAAAAAGCAAAAACACTAATTTGAAAAGATACATGCACTCCAATGTTAAGAGCAGCATTATTTACAAGTGCCAAGATACGGAAGCAACCTCGGTTCATCAACAGATGAATGGATAAATGAGGTGTGTGTGTGTGTGTGTGTGTGTGTGTGTGTGTGTGTGTGTGTGTGTGTGTGATGGAATACTACTCAGTCACAAAGAAGGAAATCTTGCCACTTGCAGCAACATGGATGGACCTGGAGGGTATTATGCTAAGTGAAATAGCTCAGACAAAGACAAATACTGTGTGATATCACTTATATGTGCAATGTAAAAACTACAACAAACTAGTAAATTGAGAAGAAAAAAAAACAGATTCATTGATGACGAGAACAAACTAGTGGTTACCAGTGGGGAGGGGGAAGGGGGAGGAGCAATATAGGGGTAGGGGGTTAAGTGGTACAGACTATTATGTATAAAATAAGCTACAACGATATATTGTATGACACAAGAAACATAGCCAATATTCTATAACAACTGTAAATGGAGTATAATCTTTAAAAACCATGAGTCACTATATTGTATACCTGTAACATACATAATATTGTACGTCAACTATATGCAAATCTTTTTAAAAGCAGAGATAAAAACCAAACTGCTAAAAGGAAAGATAACAATAGGTGGAATGTTTTATGGTTTTCCATTTGTAATTACGAAATTTTATTTTTTTCACAGTACAGAAAAGTTTTATTTTAAAAATCAGAATAAAATTATGTAACTAAAAGAAAAAGAAAAAACTCAGAGAAGTCTAAGATAAAAAAACCTCACTACCCCGAGGCTGAGGCAGAGCATCCAAGAAACAGCACCCCCTCCCCTGCCAGCAATATGCCTTAGAACTCCCAACTAAGACACCCCCTAAAGGCTGGGACGGACAACACCAAGAAGAATCCACCCCCTAAGGTGGACACAGAGCCCAAAGAAGCGTCCTCAGCCATGGCTTAGATAGAGGACCCAAGAACCAGGAGCCACCCCTACATAAGCAGGCTAAAGTGCCCAAGAAAACGTCCCCATCTCGGACTAAGAAAGAGCACTCAAGACAGAATCTCTGTCCTGGGCAGGGACCAATTTCCCAAGGAACAGTATCAGCTGCCCCAGATCACAGAGGGAGCCTCAACAAAGAGCTCAAACCTCCAGTGCTGAGAAAGCACCCAGAGGAAAGTTCTCTCCCCTGACAGCTGAGCCAGACCATCCCAAGTTCCACCTCGCCTCACAGCATCCGAGGAACAGCACCCCCTCGGGGGCGACAGCACCAATTCTAAGTCCTCTGAGGACAGAGACAGCGCTGCCACTAAGAGTCCCCACTCACGACGAGTGCATCACCAGAAAAGCTGCCCCATCAGAATGGAGACAGAGGGTCCAAGGACAAGTGCCCCCCGCCCCATGCTGAGCTGGGCGCCCGGGAGAGGCTCTCACAGCTGAGGGAGAGCCCCCAAGGGAGAGGGACCTGCAGCCCTGGGGTAACGCACCCAGGAAATGTCCCCTCCCAGGGCTCCGATGGACGCCAAGAAGCACCCCTCACCCTCAAGCCTGCGATGCGCCCCCGCCCCCGCCCCCACCCCCCCGAGGAAGTGACCCGTCACCGGTGGGGGAAGAATCACACAGGAAAACCCTCCCAGACCTGAGCTGGAGCACCAAGGGCAGTCTGTCCCCAACACGGCTGAGGTAAGGCAGCCGAGGAACGGCCACCCCGGGGCTGGGACCAGCCCCCAAGGCAGCGTCTCCTCAGAGCTGAGGGGTCCCTCAGGACGGGCTCCACCCTGGGTGGAGAACACCCGGGGACAGACCCCTTCCAGGGCAGCGAGGCAGCCCGGGGAAGAGATCCACGCTCCAAGGGTCAACCCTGACCCTGATGGAGGAGCCTGGAAGAAACTCACGAAATGGTGGTAAACACATGCTGCTCCACACGTGGATCCTTCTAGAATGTGCCCTGGGCAGCTGCTGGAAATATGCCTTCTAGGGAGCCTGGGAGTGAACTATACGGCGAAGTGTCTCACCACAAGCTGATGTTTCACTGCCCGAGAAGGCTCCAAGGAAGCCGCTGGCCACAGCTGCCGCCGGCACCCACCCTGCGCCACCGGGCACTGGAGACGCTGCAGCCTAGACAGGCTTCCGCCTCTGGAGCCTCTGGGCCAGCCCCCCAGAGCCCGGAGCCCGCTTCCCCCAGCACTGCCTCTGGCGCCCTCTACAGGCTGACTCCTGTGCCCACTTCTGCAAGAAGAAAAAAAAATTAAAGGGACCAGAACAATTCTCACAGATCAGGCCAAAAGGGTGACTTTGAAGCTGAGAGCTAAAAAATCCGAAACTGGCTCACTATATTGACAGCCAAAGAGGGAATTTATAGCATCAAAAGTGCAACAGATACTCATGTGGAGAAAGTAAAAGCATTTGTTAAGACAGGTGTCTACCAGAAACCTACAGTGCACATTATTCCCACGGGAGAAACATTAGACGTATTCCATGTAAAATCGCAGCAAGACAAGATTGCCACTGTCACCCCTTCTCTTCAACACTGCACCACAGGATTCCTGCCTTGTACCCTGAGGTAGTGAATAGGGCTGTTCACACACAGTGAGCTCTCAGACTGTTGAAATATGGACAAGCCGTGAGAATAGTGCATTTCAAGGAGTTGCCAAGCGTGTTAAATGTGACAATTGTCTGGGCATAGAGATCGCTGGAGAGCTTCAGTCAGTTCTGTCCCCACCACTGGCTGACAGGCTGCTGGTGTTCCCAGCTACTCCAGATGTGAGGTCATGGGTTTCGAGGCTACCATGGAGCTGAGGCTGGGGGAAGGGGGGGATAGTGAAAGTTACATCCTCCCAGAACTCACTGGTCCTATTGTGGTCTGGCCACTGTTTTTGAATAAATGCTCTTCACGTTGTTGCAAAACTTTTGATAACTTACAGAGTTTGCAAAATTTTTTTTGTCACAATATGTGCCCGTGTCCTCATTGTTCTTCTGCAAGAGGGGATTTTCACAGGCCCTGACTTCAATCCAGAAGTGCCTCTTCATATATGCTCTGTTTTAAACTGAGTGTACATCCAATGAATCAGACTGTGTAAATCGTGCATACTGTTTCTCTTTTTGTTCTGGAAACTGATATAGGCATTTCCTGCGTACTGTGAAGGCAGCCTGTCATCCAGGCCTCATGTGTTGCTTCTCTAGCCAACTGGATATAGTGAAATCCAGTGACGATGTGGGTGCAGACTCAGAAGGTGTATGTGTTTTTTATTTCGTGCAACAAATAACCCCAAATTTAGTGGCTTAAAAGTTACCCCAAATTCAGTGGCTTAAAGCAACACCCATCTCTTATTTCACAGTTCTATAGCTCAGAATCTGGATGGCTTTGACTCAGTTCTATGCTTCAGGTCTTCAGAAGTCAAAATCAAGATTTTAGCCAAGTTGTGTTCTTACACAAGCAGATGGAAAGATTGGTTCTCGGACTGGAAGAATTAGTATTATTGAAACGACCATACTAGTCAAGGCAATCTACAGATTCAATGCAATCTCTGTCAAAATACCAATGGCATTTTTCACAGAGCTAGGACAAATAATTTTAAAATTTGTATGGAAATACAAAAGACCCCAAATAGCCAAACCAATCTTGAAAAAGAAGAACAGAGCTGGAGGAATCATGCTTCCTGACTTCAGGCTATACTACAAAGCTACAGTAATCAAAACGGCATGATACTGGCACAAAAACAGACACCGAGATCAATGCAACAGAATAGAAAGCCCAGAACTAAAGCCATGCACTTATGGTCAATTAATCTAGGACAAAGGAGGCAAGAATATACAATGGACAAAAGATGGTCTCTTCAATAAGTGGTGCTGGGAAAACTGGACAGCTACATGTAAATGAATGAAATGAGAACATTCTCTAGCATCATGTACAGAAATAAACTCAAAATGGTTTAAAGACCTAAAATGTAAGACTGGAAACCATAAAACTCATAGAGGAAAACATAGGCAGAACACTCTTTGACATAAGTTGTAGCAGTATATTTTTCTGGATCTGTCTCCTAAAGCAAAGGAAACAAAAGCAAAAATACACAAAGGGCCCTCTTTAAACTTAAAAGGTTTTGCACAACAAAGTAAACCACCGACAAAACGAGAAGACAACTTACTGAATGGCAGAAAATATTTGCAAATGATATGAGGCATTCATATCCAAAATATATAAACAGTTCATACAACTCAGATTCCAAAAAAAAAAAAAAATCCAATTAAAAACTGGGCAGAAGACCTGAGTGGACATTCTTCCAAAGACTACATGCAGATGACCAATAGGCACATGAAAAGAAGCTCAGCATCACTAATCATCAGGGAAATGCAAATCAAAACCACAATGAGATATCGCCTCACACCTGTCAGAATGGCTATCATCATAAAGAACACAAATAACAAGTGTTGTGAGGATGTGGAAAAAAGAGGACCCTGGTACACTGCTGGTGGGAATGTAAATTAACGCAGCCACTGTGGAAAACAGTATAGAGGCTTCTCAAAAAACTAAAACTACAACTACCATATGACCCAGCAACTCCACTCTTGGGTATATACCTGAAAAAAAAAAGTTATTAAAAAAAAATGCACCTCAACATTCATAGAATCATTATTTACGATTGCCAAGATATGGAAGCAACTTCTGTCCATCGACAGATGAATGGATAAAGGAGATGTGGTGTGTATATGCAAGGGATATATTGTATATACGCACATGTACCCAGCCATAAAAAAGAATGAAACAATGCCATTTGCAACAACATGGATGGACTTGAAGGGTATAATGCTAAGTGGAGTAAGTCAGACAGAGAAAGACAAATACTGTATGATATCACTTATATGTGGAATCAAAAAATACAACCAACTAGTGACTATTACAAAAAAGAAGCAGGCTCACAGTTATAAAGAACAAAGTAGTGTTTACCAGTGGGGAGAAGGAAGAGGGGAGGCGTAATATAGGGGTAGGGGAGTGGGAGTTACAAACTCTTGGGTATAGTATTGGGTGTACGATTGTACAACACAAGGAATATAGCCAATGGTCTATAGTAACTATAAGTGGATTATGACCTTTAAAACTTGTGAATCACTATATTGTACACCTGTAACTTATATATAGTAGTACATCAACTATACTTCAATTTGAATAAGTATAATCTGCAAAAAAAAAAAAAAAAAAAAAAAAGATTGTAGCCAAGTCGTGGGCTCGTCTGGAAGATCTAGGGTGGGATGCTCTTCCCAATTTATTCCGATTGTTTTGGTAATTGTATAGCACCTGTGTCCCTTATTATAGTTTCATACAGATTATTTTCCCTGCCCTAAAAGTGCTCTGTGCTCCCTCTATTCATCTCTCTTATGTTTCTCCAACTTCTAGCAGACATAGATCTTTTTATTGTCTCCATAGTCTTGCCTTTTCCAAAATAACATATGGTTGGAATCATGCAGTATATAGCCTTTTCATATTAGCTTCCTTTACTTAATAATATGCAATTAGGTTTCCTCCATACCTTTCCATGGATGGCCAGTCCATTTATTTTTTGCACTGGGTAATATTCCATTGTCTGGATGTAGCAGTTTATTTATCCATTCACCTACTGAAGAACATTGTGGTTACTTCTAATTCTTGGCAATTATGGATAAAGATGGTATAAACATCCATGTGGAGGTTTTTGTGTGAACATACGTTTTCAACTACTTTGGATAAATACCAGTGAGAGCAATTGCTGAATCGTATGGCAAGAGTATGTTTAGTTTTGTAAGAAACTGCCAAATTGTCTTCCAAAGTGGCTATACCATTTTGTTTTCACACAAGGGATAAGTGAGAGTTCCTGTGCTCAACATCCCCAACAGTATTTGGTGTTGTCGGAGTTCTGGGCTTTCGGCATTCTGCTAGAAGTGAAGTAGTATCTCAGGTGGAGTTTATATCTCGGTGGTAGAGCACATGCTTTATATGAATGAGGTCCTGGGTTCAATCCTCAGTACAGCCTGTAAAAATAAATAAATAAACCTAATTACCCCATCCCCCCCCCCCGAAAAAAAAACCCGAGAAGAACTTAAAAGTAAAAGGAAAAAACGTAAAATAAACAAAAATTTTTTATAAGTTCAGTACTATCTCAGTATTGTTTTAATGTGCATTTCCTTGATGATATGATGTGAAACATCTTGTCATATGCTTATTTGCTATCTGTATATCATCTTTGTTGAGATGTCTATTACCTTTGGCCCATTGTTTAGTCAGGTTGTTTTCTTATTTGAGGTTGAGTTCTAAGAGTTTCTTTGTATTTTGGAGAATAGTCCTTTATCACATGTCTCTTGCAAATATTTATTTCCAACCCATGGCTTGACTTCCCATTCTCTTGACATTGTCTTTTACAGAGCAGAAGTTTTTAAATTTAGTGAGGTCCAGCTTGCCAATTTTTCTTTCTTGCACTGTGCCGTTGGTGTTGTACCTAAAAATTCATTGTCATACCAAAGGTACTCTAGGTTTTCACCTGTGTAGTTTGAATTTTACATTTAGATCTATGATCCATTTTATGTTAATTTTTGTGAAGGGTGTAAAGTCTGTGTCTAATTCTTTCTTTTTTTTTTTTTTTTTTTTTTTGCATGTGGATGTCCACTTCCAGTACCATTTGTTGAAAAGACTATCTTTGTTCCATTGGAGTGCCTTTGCTCCTTTGTCAAAGATCAGTTGACTATTTTATGTGGGTCTATTTCTGAGTTCTCTATTTTGTTCCACTGATCTATCTATTCTTTTGTCAATACCACACTGTCTTGATTACTGTAGCTTTATAGTAAGTCTTGAAGTCAGGTTGTTCAGTCCTCCAACTTTGTTCTTTTCCTTCAACTGTGTTGGCTGTTCTAAATTTTTTGCTTTTCCACATAAACTTTATTTTTAATGTATTTTTAATTGAAGTATAGTCATGTTTACAATGTTGTGTCAATTTCTGGCATACAGCATAATGTTTCAGTCATACATCGTATAAATTTTAGAATCAGTTTATTGATATCCACAAGATAATTTGTTGGGATTTTGACTGGGATTGCACTGAATCTATAAATCAAGTTGTAAAGAACTGACAGCTGACAACCAAAAGCTGGAGTTTTTAACTCTCAAACTTATCCATGCTGAGCATCTAGCAATTTCTCAATTGTAATTCGGATTTTCCTATCCCAGTACAGGTTCTCATGATAGTTTTCAGTCATAAATCTCTGCTCCAGTAAGCCATGATTCCATTATTTGCATGTATCTCTCACCAGTATTGGGGTTTTGCCCTGTGTCCTCCCACTGTTATGGATTCAAGAATTGTTGATTTTTCAGTCTGTTCAGCCTTTTACTTGTTGGGATGGAACGGCAAATTCCAAGCTCTTTTTATGAGGAACTGGAAACCAGAAGTCAGTGATTAAAAAAAAAAATTACTACATCTCATAATTTTGTATGTCAGGAATCCAAGCAGGGCTGAGATTGGCAATCATTCTCCTCCATATGGTATCAAGTGGCATCAGATGGCAGCTGGGCTGCTCTGGAGCATTTTGTTGTTGCTGTTGTTGTAATTTACACATAAAATTTACCATTTAAAAATGTACAACTCAGTGGCATAATGTACATTCACAATGTTGTGTAACCATCACAGAACTATTTGGTTCTAAAACTTTTTCACTATCCTAAAAGGAAACTCCATCAGCAATCACTCCCCATCCAGCCCCCACCCTGCCCCCAGCCCCTCACAACCAGTCGTCTACTTTCTGTCTCTATGGATTTGCCAGTTCTTGGTACTTCTTATAAGTGGAATCGTACACTATGTGCCCTGTTTTGTCTGGCGTTTTCACTTAGCATAGTGCTTTCAGTGTTCATCCATGCTGGAGCATGTGTTAGTCCTCCATTCCAATTTCTCCGCACCCTCCACACTTGTTCTTTTTCTTTTTGATTATGATCATCCTAGGAGGTGTGAAGTGTTAGCATCGTGGTTTTGATTTACATGTCCCTAAGGACTAGTGATGTTGAGTATCTTTTCATGGGCTTGTTGGCCATTTGTATATGTTCTTTGGAGATATGTCTTTTCAAATTCTTTGACTATTTGTTCCTTAGATTGTCTTTTTGTTGTTCAGTTGAAAGAATTCTTTTTATATAATGGATATTGGACCCTTATCAGCTGTGTGCTTTGCAAATATTTCCCTGTATCTTATGAGCTCCCCTTTTACTCCTTTGATAGAGCCCTTTGATGCACTAGAGCTTTTAAATTTGACGAAGTCAAATTACCCACATTTTTCTTTTGTTGCTTGTGTGGTGTCTTATTTAAGAAACCATTGCCAAATCCAAGGTCATGAAGTATTACTCCAAAATTACCTTTTAAGAATTTTGTGGTTTTAACTTTTATAGTTAGATGTTAGTTCATTTTTAGTGAATTTTTGTATATGGTATCAGGTGAGGGTCCAACTTCTGTTACTGATTTCTAGTTTGACTCCATTATGGCAAAGAAGATCGTTTGTATGATTTCAATTTTATAAAATTTATTAAGACTTGTTTTGTGGCTTAATCTATGGTCAATCCTGGAGAATTCTCTATGCACACTTGAGAAAAATATGTACTCTGCCATGGTGGTGTGGTTTTTAAACCTGACTACTATCTCACTCCAAAATATTTTTAGCACCCCAAATGAAACCCCATAAATATTACCCATTCTGCCAACCCTGAATCTTGGCAATCACTAATCTGCTTTCTGTATTTGACTGTGATGGATATGACTATGACTTCCTGATTTGACGATAATGGATCTTTTATATATATGGGATCGTATCATGTTTAGCTTTCTGTGATGGCTTTTTCATTTAGCATGTTTTCAAGGTTCATTCAGTTGAAGCATGTATCAGTAGTTTATTCCTATTTTTTAACTGAGTTGTTTGTCTTTTTCTGGATTTATAAGAATTATTTCAATATACTGCATAGTAGACACCAATCTGATATATGCTTCGTAAATATTTTTTCCCATTAAATGTGCTATCTTTTCAATTTCTTGAAATGTCCTTTAATGAACAAATGTCTTTACTTTTGATGGTATCCATTTTATCTATTTTTTCTTTTGTCACCTGTGTTTTTGATCTCATATTTGAAATCATTGCCTAATTGAAAGTTATAAAGGTTTACATCTGTTTTTTCCTTGTAAAAATTTCATAGTTTAGCCCTTACATTTAGGTCTTTCATCCATTTTGAATTGATTTTTTGATATTGTATGAGCTAGATGTCCATATTCACTCTTTGCGTGTGGATGTCCAGTCGACCTAGCCCCACTCATTGAAAAGACTGTTCTTTTCACATTAAATGGTTATGGCACCCTTGTGAAAAATTGTTTGATCATAGGTGTATGGGCTTAATTCTGAATCTTCAATTCTATTCCATCGACCATTTGTCTAGCCTAAGTCCACTACTACACTGGTTTTATTACTGTAGATTTGTATTAAGTTTTTTTTAAACATTTTTTATTGATTTATAATCATTTTACAATGTTGTGCCAAATTCCAGTGTAGAGCACAATTTTTCAGTTATACATGAACATATATATATTCATTGTCACATTTTTTTCTCTGTGAGCTACCATAAGATCTTGTGTATATTTCCCTGTGTTATACAGTATGATCTTGTTTATCTATTCTACAATTTTGAAATCCCGTCTATCCCTTCCCACCCTCCGCCCCCTTGGCAACCACAAGTTTGTATTCTATGTCTATGAGTCTATCTATTTCTGTTTTGTATTTATGCTCTGTGTTTTTGTTTTTTAGATTCCACATATTAGTGATCTCATATGGTATTTTTCTTTCTCTTTCTGGCTTACTTCACTTAGAATGACATTCTCCAGCAGCATCCATGTTGCTGCAGATGGCATTATGTTGTCGGTTTTTATGGCTGAGTAGTATTCCATTGTATAAATATACCACTTCTTCTTTATCCAGTCATCCATTGATGGACATTTAGGCTGTTTCCATGTCTTGGCTATTGTAAATACTGCTGCTATGAACATTGGGGTGCAGGTGTCATCCTGAAGTAGGGTTCCTTCTGGATATAAGCCCAGGGGTGGGATTCCTGGGTCATATGGTAAGTCTATTCCTAGTCTTTTGAGGAATCTCCATACTGTTTTCCACAGTGGCTGGACCAAACTGCATTCCCACCAGCAGTGAGGGAGGGTTCCCTTTTCTCCACAGCCTCTCCAGCATTTGTCATTTGTGGATTTTTGAATGACGGCCATTCTGACTGGTGTGAGGTGATACCTCATTGTAGTTTTGATTTGCATTTCTCTGATAATTAGTGATATTGAGCATTTTTTCATGTGCTTTTTGATCATTTGTATGTCTTCCTTGGAGAATTGCTTTTTTAGGTCTTCTGCCCATTTTTGGATTGGGTTGTTTATTTTTTTCTTATTGAGTCGTATGAGCTGCTTATATATTCTGGAGATCAAGCCTTTGTCGGTTTCATTTGCAAAAAATTTTTTCCCATTCCGTAGGTTGTCTTTTTGTTTTACTCATGGTTTCCTTTGCTGTGCAGAAGCTTGTAAGTTTCATTAGGTCCCATTTGTTTATTCTTGCTTTTATTTCTTCTAGGAGAAAATTTTTGAGATGTTTGTCAGATAATGTTTTGCCTATATTTTCCTCTAGGAGGTTTATTGTTTCTTGTCTGTTTAAGTCTTTGATCCATTTTGAGTTGATTTTTGTGTGTGGTGTAAGGGAGTGTTCTAGCTTCATTGCTTTACATGCTGCTGTCCAGTTTTCCCAACACCATTTGCTGAAGAGACTGTCTTTATTCCATTGTATATTCTTGCCTCCTTTGTCGAAGATGAGTTGACCAAAAGTTTGTGGGTTCATTTCTGGGCTCTCTATTCTGTTCCACTGGTCTATATGTCTGTTTTTGTACCAATATCATGCTGTCTTGATGACTGTAGCTCTATAGTATTGTCTGAAGTCTGGGAGAGTTATTCCTCCAGCCTCTTTCTTTCTCTTCAGTAATGCTTTGGCATTACTCTAGGTCTTTGATGGTTCCATAAAAATTTTATTATGATTTGTTCTAGTTCTGTGAAATATGTCCTGGGTAATTTGATAGGGATTGCATTAAATCTGTAGATTGCCTTGGGCAGTGTGACCATTTTAACAATATTGATTCTTCCAATCCAAGAGCATGGGATATTTTTCCATTTTTTAAAGTCTTCTTTAATTTCCTCCATCAATGGTTTATAGTTTTCTGTGTATAATTCTTTCACCTCCTTGGTTAGATTTATTCCTAGGTATTTTATTACTTTGGGTGCTATTTTAAAGGGGATTGTTTCTTTACTTTCTTTTTCTGTTGATTCATCATTAGTGTAAAGAAATGCAACTGATTTTTGAACGTTAATCTTGTAAACTGCTACCTTGCTGAATTCTTCGATCAGCTTTAGTAGTTTTCGTGTGGACCTTTTAGGGTTTTCTATATATAGTAACATGTCGTCAGCATATAATGACACTTTTACCTCTTCTTTTCCAATTTGGATCCCTTTTATTTCTCTCTCTTGCTGGATTGCTGTGGCTAGGACTTCCAAGACTATGTTGAATAGGAGTGGTGATAGTGGGCATCCTTGTCCCAGATTTTAGTGGGAAGCTTTTGAGTTTTTCACCGTTGAGTACTATGCTGGCTGTAGGTTTGTCATATATAGCTTTTATTATGTTGACATATGTTCCCTCTATACCCACTTTGGTGAGAGTTTTTATCATAAATGGGTGTTGAATTTTATCAAGTGCTTTTTCTGCATCTATTGAGATGATCATGTGGTTTTTGTCCTTTCTCTTGTTGATGTGATGTATTACATTGATTGATTTGCGTATGTTGAACCACCCTTGCGTCCCTGGGATGAACCCCACTTGGACATGATGTATAATCTTTTTTTATGTGTTGTTGGATTCTATTTGCTAATATTTGGTGAGGATTTTGGCGTCTATGTTCATCAGTGATATTGGCCTATAATTCTCTTTTTTGGTAATGTCTTTGCCTGGTTTTGGTATCAGGGTGATGGTGGCTTCATAGAATGAGTTTGGGAGTATTCCCTCCTTTTCAGTCTTCTGGAAGAGTTTGAGAAGGGCTGGTACGAGTTCTTTGTATGTTTAGTAGAATTCCCCGGTGAAGCTGTCCGGTCCTGGACTTTTATTTGTAGGGAGGTTTTTTATTGCTATTTCACTTTCATTTCTAGTAATCGGTTTGTTCAAGTTGTCAGTTTCTTCTTGATTCAGTCTTGGGGGACAGTATGTTTCCAGAAACTTGTCCATCTCCTCTAGGTTATCCAGTTTGGTTCCATATAGTTTTTCATAATATTCTCGTATGATATTCTGTATTTCTATGTTATTTGCTGTAATTTCTCCATTCTCCTTTCTTATTTTGCTAATTTGTGCTCTCTCTTTTTTCTTCTTTGTGAGTTTGGACAGAGGTTTGTCGATTTTATTTACTTTTTCAAAAAACCAGCTTTTGGTTTGATTGATTTTTTCTATGGTCTTTTTAATCTGTATTTTATTTATTTCCTCCCTAATCTTTATAATTTCCTCCCTTCTGATGCCTTTTGGGGGTTTTTGTTCTTCTTTTTCTAGTTCATTCAGCTGGTGGGTTAAATTGTTTATTTGAGATTGTTCTTCTTTTTTGAGGAAGGCCTGTATCGCTATAAATTTCCCTCTTAGCACTGCCTTTGCTGTGTCCCATAAATTTTGTGTGGTTGTGCTTTCATTTTCATTTGTCTCAAGGTATTTTTTAATTTCAGCTTTGATTTCCTCATTGACCCATTGGTTTTTTAATGATATATTGTTTAATCTCCATGCTTTCCTTTTGTTCTCCTTTGTTTCTCTATTGTTGATTTCTAGTTTCATGGCATTGTGGTCAGTAAAGATGCTTGAGATAATTTCTATATTCTTAAAATTGCTGAGGTTTCTTTTGTGCCCAAGTACATGTTCAGTCCTGGAAAATGTTCCATGTGCACTTGAAAAGAATGTATATCCGATTTTTTGGGGGTGTAATGCTCTGAAAATATACACCAAATCTAATTTCTTTTGTATTATTTAATTTCTCTGTTGCCTTATTTATTTTCTGTCTGGAAGATCTGTCTAGTGATGTTAATGCGGTGTTAAAATCTCCAACTATGATTGTATTCCCATCAATATCCCCCTTTATCTCTGTTAGTAATTGTTTTATGGACCTAGGTACTCCTATGTTGGGTGCGTATATATTAATGAGTGTAATATCCTCATCTTGTATCACTCCTTTAATCATTATAAAATGTGCTTCTTTATCTTTCTTTATGGCCTTTGTTTTAAAGTCTATTTTGTCTGAAATCAGTACTGCAACACCTGCTTTTTTGGCTTTTCCAGTTGCATGGAATATCCTTTTCCATCCTTTCACTCTCAATCTATATATGTCCTTCTCCCCAAAGTGGGTCTCTTGTATGCAGCATATTGAAGGTTCTTGCTTTATTATCCAGTCTGCCACTCTATGTCTTTTGACTGGAGCATTTAGTCCATCAACATTTATAGTAATTAATGATAGATGTGTGTTTATTGCCATTTTGAACTTATCTTTGCAGTTGACTTGGTATTTCCTCCTTGTTCCTTTCTTCTTCCTTTTGTGGTTTGGTAATCTTCCTTTGTATTATCACAGATTTTATTTAGTTTTGTGACTCCCTTGTAAGTTTTTGGCTTGTGGTTACCCTTTTTTGTAAGTCTATTAGCCCATTACTATAACTGTTTTTATTAAACTGATAGTAACATGATCTCAAACCCATCCTACTGAGAACAAAAAATTTTAAAAAGAAAGAAAGAAAAAAAAATTCTCTATTTTCCTGCCTCCCTCTCCCACTCTCAACGATTTGTATGTCTTCTTTTATAATTTTGTATTTATTTTATTTGTAATTCATGAGTTATCAGCTTTCCAGTTGCGAGTTTCTCATTTCTGTAGCATCCTGCTGCTTTTCTATTTAGAGTAGACCTTTCAGTATTTCTTTTAGCGTGGGTTTAGTGTTGCTAAACTCTTGTAGCTTTTTCTTGTCTGTGAAATTCTTTATGTTTCCTTCTATCCTAAAGGATAGCCTTGCTGGATAAAGTATCCTAGGCTGCATCTTTTTTTCATTCAGGACTTTAAATATATCTTGCCACTCCCTTCTGGCCTGTAGTGTTTGTGTAGAGAAGTCAGCTGAGAGCCTTATAGGGGTTCCCTTGTAACTCACTCTTTGCATTTCTCTTGCTTCCTTTAGGATCATTTCTTTATCCTTGACTCTGGCCATCTTGATTATGATATGTCTTGGTGTGGGTCTATTTGGGTTCTTTCTGTTTGGGACCCTCTGAGCTTCCTGTACTTGAATATCTGATTCCTTCTTTAAGTTTGGGAAGTTTTCAGTCATGATTTCTTCAAAAACCTTTTCAATCCCCTTTGATCTTTCTTCCCCTTCTGGGACCCCTATTATGTGAAGATTGGCACGCTTTATATTATCCGATAGGTCCCTTATGTTGCTTTCATTTGTTTTTTATTTGTTTGTCTTGTAGCGGTTCTGATTGGGTGCTTTCTATTGTCCTGTCTTCTAGGTCACTAATTCGTTCCTCTGCATTATCTAGTCTGCTTTGCACAGCCTTTAGACCTGTTCTCATCTCAGCCAATGAGTTTATCATTTCTACTTGGCTCTTCTTTATAGCTTCAATTTCATTTTTGACATATTTTATATCTCTAAACACTATCTCTTTAAGTTCCTTCAGTACTTTGATAACTCCTTTTTTGAAATCTTTATCTAGTAGGCTATCAGTGTCTATTTCATTGATCGTTATTTCAGGGGATTTCTCTTGTACTTTTAACTGGGAGTGGTTCCTCTGCTTCTTCATCTTGCTCCTATGTCTCTGGCACTGTGGCTTATGGAGTATCAGTTATTTATTGTGGTCCTTAAAGGAGTTTATTTATTTATCTATCTAATACCATGTAGCAATAAAATTTAAAAAATAAAAAAGGAGAGAGAGAAAGAGAATTTTAAAAGAAGGGAGAAAAAAAGGTTTGAAAACAGTGTATAATCAATTATAGAAGCGCAATTTGAATCAGACTAGCTTTCGAGTTGAGACGTCTTTTTTTTAAACCCTTAAAAAAAAAAAAAGGAAAAAAGATCCAAAAACGATATTTAAAACCTATTTATAATCAATAACAGGAGATCAAGACCAAAAGAAATGAAAATGAAATCAGGTGGATTTAAAAAAAAATAATAATAATATAACTACTTTAAAAGAAAAATTTAAAGAGGAATTAAAACTAGAAGCATATACAATTGTTTAGAAAGTAGAAATTAAAAAGGTAATAGAAAATAGAACAGATAAAAAAAGATAAAATAAAGAGATAATATTAAGAGAAGGGAGGAAAAAAAGGCCTGAAAATAGTGTATAGTCAATTATAGAAGAGCAATTTGAATTAGAGTAGCATTCGAGATGACATATTGTTTAAAACCCTCCAAAAAAAAAAAAAAAAAGAAAAAAGATCAAAAATGACACCTGAAACCCATTTACAATCAACAACAGGAGATCAAACCCAAAAGAAGTGAAAATGCTATCAAGTGGATTCTCTTTAAAAAACAATATAACTTTAAGAGAAAAACCCGAAAGGAATCAAAACTAGAAGCACACACAATTGTCTAGAAAGAAAAATTCAAAAAGGGGACCAAAACTAGAAGCATACACAACCGTCCAGAAGGTAGAAATCAAAAAGGTAATAAAAAATAGAACAGATAAAAAAAAAAGATATGATAAAGAGAGAATTCCGAAGAAGGGGAGGGGAAAAAAGGCCTGAAAACAGCGTACAATGAACAACTGAAGAGTAAGTTGAAGCAGAACAGCAGTCGGGTTGAGATGTCTCCCAAAAAGCTCCAAAATAGGAGAAAAGAAGAAAAAAACACATTTGAAACCTGTGTACAATCAACAACAGGCGATCAAAACTGAGAGAGAATAATGACACAACGTGGATATTTCAAAATAACAATACCATTTAAAAAAATTCAAAAGGGACCAAAACTGGGAGGATATACAACTGTTTAAAAAGCAAAAATCAAGAAAGTAACAGAAAATACAACAGGCAAAAACAGATAAAAAAAAAAAAGGTGGGGGGAGCAGGGGCTGTTCTCCTGGAGACTGTGTGCTCTTAATGAGAAGTCTTTCTGTCTTCGCCCAGTTTCGCTAGCTCGGCATGTCGTTTCCCGAGGCCCACCGTTGGAGCCCTCGTCTCTGCTGCTCCCAGTGCCTGTCGGCAAGCAGATCGCGCCCCCTCTCAGCACAGCATTCCTGCCAGACAGGCGGGGGGCCACCCGCCATCTCCAGGCGCCGGTCTCTCTGCAGCTCCGCACCGCCACGCGCTCCGCCCCAGGTCTGCGCTCCGCAAGCGGCCCCGGGAAGACCGCGAATCAGCCCCGCCCCCTGCTCCGTGTCCAAACTCAGCTCCTTGTTTGTTCTGGCGGCGTGAACTTCGCGAGGCACCAAGGCGGAAGGATCCTATCTGACTCGGGCTGCAAACAAGTCACTGTCTGGCCTCCGAGGCTGCCGAGCCCCCAGGCGCGGACTCAGGTTTCGCCCCCGCCCCCACCTGGGTACTCAGCGCCTGAGGATATGGCGGCTGTGCTTGAGCCCCGCCTCTCCTCACCGAAAACCTTCCCTGGGTTTTCAGAGATGGGGGTATGCACCCTCCCCACCCCAGCCCCCGCCCCAGCACATCAGCTGTGCTGTTTCATGGAGGGCCCAGGTTGTTCTGCCCTGTGCACCCATTCATCTACGTTGTGCAGCACCCTGCAGTCCCCCAGGGCTGCCTCAGCGCAGCCATCCCCATCCTCCGCCCGGCTCAGGGAGCCTGTCCCAGCCCCCAGCTCCCAGCGGGTCTCGGGCTGGGTGTCGCAGGGACCCTCTGTGCCCATTCAACCCAGTTCTATCAGTCAAGGGCTGCTGCGTACAGATCCGAGCCTCAGAGGCTCCCCCTCCGTCCCGCTGGCCTCTCCATTGGAGAGGGGGAGACCCAGCCAACGAACGCCAGTCCTCCTTTGCCGCTCCCTCCCCCGGGACCAGTCCCGCGCTGCTTTGCCTTTTCATCTTCCTTTTTTTTTTTTTTTTTTTTTTTTTTTCCTTTCTCCTACCAGATTTTTGGTGTCTTTGTCTTTTGAAGAGGACAATGTTCTGTCAGAGTTCTGCAGGTGCTCTGGTTGGCTGAGTGGGTCCATAGATGTGAGTCTTGGTGTATCTGTGGGAGAGGGTGAGCTACGTGCGTCCTACTACTCTGCCATCTTGGCCTCCTCCTCGGTGTGGGTTTTTTATAGGTGTCTATAAAACAGTGTTATTCAAGTCCTCTTTTTCCCTATTCATCTTCTGACTAGTTGTAGCCATTATTGTGCTCAACCTAAAGATTAGCTAGAGGTGAAATCTTATGGTCTTTTCTGATTGAGTTCTGCCCTGGGCACACATGGTTTTCTAGATCCCCTGGTATACAAGGGAACATTTCAAAGCCCTCATTCTCCAAAATATTCACTCCCCAGTTTCTTTCCAGAATTTTGGCATGTCTGTTGTTTGCCATAGGCATCAGCAGCTTGCTCAATTGCCTTTCAATGTCTTTGAGGAACATCCTTCATGTAGCTGCTTCTCCACCCTAAGAGAGTTTGGAGTTCAGCAAAAGAAAAGCAATCAGCCCCCTTGGTCAGTCCTTCAGGGAGGCCTCTAGACAGGTTTAAACAGACAAACACAATCCTTGGGAATAAGGTCTACTCTCCTCCCTCCAGAGCCAGGAACTCACACTTGAAATGCAGGCGGACATCCTCAAGGCCACTGCTACACTGAGGGGTGGGGGGAAGCGGGGCAGGGGCAAGAATAAGTTAAAATGCCACAAAATTCTATCACATTTCAATGGCTTTTCTCCTGATTCAACATTCGCTTGGCTGATGTAAACTTTTGACTGTCTTCCAGCGTTCCAATAAATTTGACCCCAATCATTTTTCCCCTGTGTTTTCAGTGTTTCTGGAGAGGGGTTAACCCCCAGAGTACCCTACTCCACCACTCTCACCAATATCACTCAGTTCTGTGAGTACCATCTTGAAGTTTAAATCCTCATATTAATATTTTGATTTAACAGTGTGCACTTTTTTTCTGAAATAACACATCACAAGAAAGACAAAGACATTCTCTAGCATTAATGAACTTGTGAAAATTCAATAAAATGATTTATTTTATATATGCAAAGTCAGAATCTCTTTGTACACTTAAATTTTTGCAAATTAATACAAACAACAATATTGCTCCATATAAACCTTTGTATAAACATTAAAGGAAATATATACATTTTTTTCCTTTTAGTGCTTCTGAAGCACAGAATGCACAAGTCCACCTGAAGACTTTCTGTGGTCACACGTGAGAACAGATGTCAGGGGTTGGGGCAGCCTCAGGTGCACTTGTAATGTCTCTAGACAAAATAGAAGAGAGTTGGAGGTAGACTGTTTGGTGACTCTCCCTTCCCACTCCCATGGAGAAATAAGTTACCCAAATAGCAGCTTTCTTGCTCTTTGATTCAAATTGTCCTGAATATTGCATGGTTTAAAAGGCACAACTAGGAATTGTCAAAACCTTTGTTCAGCACACACAAGATAACCAGTTGGAATCTGAACACTTATTCTTTCTAAAGGACATAGGAGGAGCACCAAGTAGTGCTCTACCTACAGGTGGCCCCTGGTCACTCTGGAAGTGCCCAGGACAGCCAAGTTCAAGAGTGAACCCTTATCATTTCTGGTTGGGGCGACAGTGTTTACTGAATTTAACCTGCTGGACTAATAACATCACCTTTCTCAACTGGGAAACGTAACACCAAAACAACAAATTAATACTTTCAAAGAAAACTTGTAAGGCAAAAGTCAGGTTTTACTGCTAGGGAATCATAAAACAAAAAGCTTCACTGCCTTTTCTTAGCCTCTGGAAGGCAATTAATTCCCTTGACTAAAACATTATAGGATATTCAACAATATCCCATTGCATCCTACGGCAGAGAAAACTTGTCCTTTTGTCTCCTTGGTCTTTGCATTAACATGATGATCTGCTGTCTATGTGGTTAATGCTGTTGACGAGGTGGTGGGAATCTATTTTTTCTAGTACCTTCTCGAGGTACTGAATTAAGACCCGTCTTTTGAACCTAAAAATATAAAGAGAAATTTTATTAACCAAAAGGTCCTTGAAGCACTTATAATGGGCAAAATGCTGCGTGGGGTGCAAAGTGGAACTGACAATCTACATAGGAAATAGAAAATGTATCTTCATGTAAAGATAGGGCTTAGCAAAAACCAACAGTGCCAACTGAGAGCCCAAGCACACCTCAGACTGAAACGTCTAGAAGGCTCCACAGACTTGGGTGAATGAGTTGGACACAGAGGATATCTAAATGCCTCCAGAGACAGCCATAACCTTGAATGAGGACCAGGGCTTAGGAAAGCAAGTCAGCACGAATTCCTCCACCTGTCTTGCACTGGGCCCTACTGCTTAAACAAAGAAAGAAAACAACGAAGCGTTCCCCTTTACACCTACCTTGCGGCTTCCTTGATGGTAAATTCAACAAATTGTTTCTTGACCTCAAGAGGTCCTTGCACTCCTTCAAGCAAAATGAAAATTCTTTCATACTCTGAAGATATTTTTAAAAATTAGTATTAAAATATGCATGAAAAATAACATTCAGTCATTAATCATTCTTTGTGCGTGGAAAGTTGGGTCTAATTCGTATTTGAAACACTCAAATCAAAACATCTGTCCATATCTGCTAGGGAAACTCCGTAAACACTACCCAAATGTGGTTGGCTGAATAATGGCCCCCAAGTTGTCCATGTTCTAATTCTAGGAACCTGTAAACATGTTACCTTGTGTGGCAAAAGAGACTTTACTCTGCAGATGTTATTAAATTATGGATCTTGGGATGGGAAGATAGAGAAAAGAGAAGGTGTTAACATTGCAGGTTTGAAGATGAAGGAAGGGACCATGAGCTACGGAATGCGGGTGGCCTGTAGAAGCTGGACAAGTGAAGGAAACAGATTCTTCCTACAGCCTCCAGAAGGAATGCTGGCCTGCCAACACATTCATTTTAGCTCACTGAAAATAATTCAGATCTGACTTCCACAGCTATAAGATAATACAGTTTCGAGCCACAAAGTTTGTGGTTACCTTGTTACAGCAGCAAAAGGAAACTATTACAATAAGAAAGAGGGGAAAAAAAGAGAAAAAGGGGTATTGCATATTTTTAGCTGAAGCAAGAGGAATCGTTTTAAATTATGTGAAAACCCAATACTTCCCCAAAATGCACCTTAAGAGATAGCCTGAATCTCCTCTGAATCATAAAATGAGACGGACCTCCCATTCTATTATTGATTGACGTTCTTTCACTACTTACTTCGTCCAAATTTTCGAACTTCCTTCATTAACTGATGTTTTATATCGGCATTGATTCCTTGCGCCATAGCAGGAGTTATTTGCAACGTATTTGGCACAGTTTCCAAAGCAGATGTTATTAAGACTTTCTGATCATCTACAGAGACGCTGCAGTTTTTGGTTCCTCCTATAAGTGCATTACTACCAGGCTTGTGGATGAGGGCATCTTTCCTGAGACTAGTGAAGTCATCAGACACAGGATCCAACTGGTTGGGTAGAATACTATCTCCTGCCATATTCATAAGCTCTGGTGCAGCAGATTTTGACAAGAAGACATCAGGTGAGATCTGACCATTTTCCATCTTCTCCTCATGGACATCGTGAGTGACAGTAACATCTGGAAACCAAATTAAGAAGTTGATATATGAGGCAGGTGCATTATAGCAACCCATAGGTAGATTCCAGTGTTCCTCAGGTTTGAGGAAATTATTTCGTAAAGCAAGGGGATGTACCAGGTGGAGTCTGAGACTCCTCAAATTGAGCTCAGGAAGCCAATAGGAGAAAAACTACTTTCTTCTCATCATGGCACCATGAATACATACGGAACCAAGTGAGACACTACAGCTAATAAACATTCTCAGCTCCCTGGAGTGGAGGGTTTAGCTGCAGCTTGTGCTTTATCAGCTGAAAAGCAGCAAGTCTCACGTGATCTCATGATTTCTGTAATTTATCTATAAAATGCCATGCTCCACTGAGCTTGACACCGGCCTACATGTGCCCCCCTCAAACTCCCTCCTCTCTACCTCAAAAGTTCTGAGGAAACAGAGGTGGTGGCCATTAGATCTGAATGAAGGCTCTCTCTGTTGTCCATCACCAAAAGTCCCTGTCAGTACAGGATCCTCCTCATCCATCTTTTGTGTCTCAGAAGAGTGAAATTCTTTTTACTCCCAAGTCTGGCAGCTCTCCTTCACTTCCTCCTCCTCCTCTGTGCCAGGCACCGTGCCAGGAGCTGGGGAGCAGGAGCCAACAGGACCGAGAGAAACCATCCTCACCCTTCTGGAACCTACATGCTCGTGGGGATGCCAGGCAGTAAGTGTGCCATGATCCCACAGAACAATTACAGTGTGAACTCATGTTAGGGAAGAAGCAGGCAGGCATGGGACAGAGAGGAGGGGAGGGAGCCCCAGAGGACCACGTGGTCGGGGAGGGCCTTCTGATTCTCAGGGGGTGTCCTGTGGGCAGAGCCTGGAGGAGGAGAGAGAGCCAGCCTGTGCACACGCAGAGCAAGAGCTCCGGGCCGCGGCAAGGGCAAGCACGGGGCCCCGGGGAGGGGACTGGCCAGCGACCAGAGAGTAAAGGACAGAGGCAGAGAGAGCAGGGAGGAGACGACAGGACACGTGTTAGGAGAGGACGGCGGGGCCAGGTCTTGCAGAGCTTGGAGACCAGCGTCGGGAGTTCAGATTGTGTTCTGAGTGCCCAGGAAAGGTGATGATGTGTTTTCCAGATGAACGTGGCATGATCTGATTTCTGTGTCAACTTGATCACTCTGACTACAGGGCAGAAAATGGGCTAGACTGGGACAAGTGGGAAAACAGAGATGTAAGCTAAGAAGCTATTGTAGTAGGTTGGTCAAAGGAGCACTGCTCAACAGCATGGACTGAGGGAGAGAGAGAAATGGTGGGATACAGGAACTATATTGGTCATAAGGTTGCCCGGATTTGCCAAGGGATGGAAGTGAGAGAAGAATAATAGGGAGATCATGGTGACTGTATGGTTTTTCACCTGAATCACTGGGTAAATAATCATGGTGGGGTGTGCAGGTGCCAGGGCCTAATTGCTCATGAGAGTGTGTCATGTCCAACTCTTCCTGAGCTGGTTCAGTGACCACATGCTGTTAGCTTGGCATCAACAATGTTGGCATTATTTACAGTGTGGCAATCTGCAAACACTACAGTCAAGGGCTTCTCCACTCTCCCAATCCCCACACCTGTGGACTGCTGGCTGTTACAGCTTTACCCCCATGGGGATGGTATCATTGACCACTGGGGAAGGCTGCAAGTAGATCTGTTTTGGAGGAAGGAGAGGTCAGGAGTTCAGCTGAAACATGTGAAACCTACCGAGTTTTGCATGTGGATTAGTTATCTAAGTGGCTTGGACATCTAAGTACAGATACCATGTCCACAGCTAAATTTGAGTCTGGAGTTTGGAGCCAGTTGTAGTTTAGTATAAATATAAATATCTGAGTTGTTGAAATGTAAATCTTATTTAAAACCCTGGGACTGCATGAGATCATCTAGGGAGGGGGTACGGTGATGAGGAGAGGGTCCAGAATCAAGCTTTCAGTCCCTATGCTATTTAGAGGTGGGAAAGAAGGCAAGAAACCAGAAAAGGAGGATGAAAAGGGGTCACTATTAAAGGCAAAAGAGAACCAGGAGTTTGTTGTGTCTGGGAACCCAAGAAAGGTTCCATGTAGGAGACAGTGAACAACTGTGTCCAAAGATGCTAGGAAGTAATGGCAACTCGTGGCTGACCCTGGAGACCTTGATGAGACCTGTTTCAGAGGCATGGGGAAGGCTGGGCTAGACTGCACGGAGTTAGAGCATGGAGGGGAGATGAGGGCACAGAAATCATATGTAGACCCAGCCTCTAATTGAGCCCATTTGCTCCTACAGCCTCGGGAACCTGCTTCATCATTCTGACTCATGCAGCCACTCCAAATGGCTGCACCTCCTTGTGTCACGCCCTGGCAAAGCAAACACGCACATTTCTCTCCATTTCTCCATCTTGCATTAATTACTATGTAAGTAGGGATCTTCCCCTCATACAGATTGAGATCCTTGAAACAGGGTCTCTGATCCCCACGGGGCCCTTGGTACCTACCACATCGATGACTTAATAATGGTTTACTTAATGAACAAAAACCAAATACAAAAGAAATGAATACAAATGAAAAGAAAATTGTTTAGTGTCTTAATCCTCTAGGAGCCATAAGGAAATCACAACCACTACTCTATACCTGTATGTACAAGGGTGGGTTTTATGAGGTTTGGATAAGATGGGAACCACGAGGCTGAGGGTGGTCCCTTTCCGCCCACATGGTTAGTTACAGTAGGTGGTATTTGTGGTTTTCTCAACAGCAGGGACATACTCCGCCTTCTCTTAGATGACAGAGGACTGCTGGGTTCTCCAGGACGTTTCCCTTTGTTTTGTGGCCCTGCTACAAACTCATCTGCTTCATCAATCATCATTCCCTAAAAAACATCAATGAACATATTCCATTGAAGACAACACTGCAAGCACTCTCCATATGCATATACAATCATGCTTTACATCAGCAATACCGACCTTAATCACGGGCCAAAGATGTGCCATGCCCCACACAGAAAATGCTACTCAATTTTAATTCAATCTAAGTGGAACAAGAAGGAAACTAAGATGGAAGGTGTTGTCCAAGGTCAAACATAAATCAATCATGATTAATCAGAAAGCTTGGGGGAATGAGCAACTCTCATAAACCAAAATGAGAATAAACCTACAGCTAGCTTTCTGAAGAAGTATCAATCATTTTGCATCAACCCTTGGTAAGGGAACTAATTCCCTTTTGTGTGCTTTTGTGCTTTATATTCATCATTAGGAAATATTGATAATCACTGTACAGAATGCTGCATGTCAATGGTGAAGGGCAGATAGATAGAAAACGTCATTCTCCCAACAGCAACATCACAGAGATTCAAGTATGTCCACCTCGGGGATGTTCAACAAGGAAGGAGAGGGCTTTTTACTCCTGGGGGGTATATAAAAGATGAGAGCCAGCAGTATAGGTTAACTAAAAGCTGTTCTCATCCAAGGCTAACCCATTAGTTGAATAAAATCATGACAAATTACTTTTCCAAAGCATTGCCCAAAGCAAAACTGTACCGAAAGGGGAAAACATATTCACTGAGTATGTACTACATGTCAGGTAATGTTCTAAATGGTATACATGTACTAACTTAATATTCCACCGAGCTCTGTTAGTTAGGTGTAATAATTATCTCCAGTGCAACAAATGAGGAAACCAAGACACAGAAAGATTAAGAAAGACTCCAGTTAACTGAGGATTTGGGTGAAGTGGAATATCTTTCCTTCTAGTTTTGTTACAGAAGACATTACTGCGTGGTCTGCACCTTAATAACAATGGTCTCCTCCATGAATGCAGATATAATCCCCATTTGTCTTCATGCTTATATGCTCAATCAGTATATCTCTCATATATACACACAGAGATACACACACATACATGCACGCACACGCGCACACACACGCGCACACACACCCCTCACATTTGTATCTCTGGTAGGACAATCTGATAAAGCAACATTACCTAGTCTTTAAATTTCAGGAGGAATACTTCATCACTGTCTAGATAGAGCACTAGAAATCTGAATAATGTAAACAGAGGAAATAAATGGTGACCTCAATATTAAAGGAATTGGTGTGTAGAGGTGGGAACAAATACAGACTCTGGAGCTGGAAAGATGTGGGTTCAAATCCTGGCTCTTCTCAGCTGTGTCACTCAAGGTAAGCCACTGACCACATGAGCCTTGATTTCTTCATATTAGAGGGCAGATAGTAACACTCATCTGCAGAATGGTTGTGAGCATTAATTGTGGTCATTTAAAACATTCGCTGCTACTAGGCGCTCAATAAATGTCAGCTATCATTTTTTTAACCAACACACTCTTGCATCAGGAGGCTCCCACTTTCCATTCACAAAGAACCCTGGCATCATATTTTATCTTTTACACAAACAGAAGGAGAACCTCTGATTTATACATATTTTGCCAAGAAGAAAGGAACTATAGCAAGAATATCACTATTCAGGCAGACATAGAAACAACTATCCTACCTTCTTATCTTGTTTAAATGGATTGCCAAAAGTATGTAGCCTTTTTGGTTGATCTGGATCAATCTCTCGAAGTGGAGAAGCCAATGTCTTAAGATATTCCTGATAGTTACCCATTTGTGCGACTGGAACACTATGAAGGGAATCTGCAAAATCACCGGAAAAGAAACAGATGGTATACAGTTGAAGGGTATGGTCCTTTTCAGAGGACATGATCATAGTCTGGGTTAGCATTGTGTATCTTGGAAACTGATAGTCTAAAATCTCAAATCTAGTATTCTAGGATCTAAAATCTTCTCTCTTCATCCTACTCATTACTCAGTATACCATCACTACTGCCTACAAGCTCAAACCACTAGGCTAATAACAACTCCCTTACTTATCATACCAGGTTTGAGAATGGGCTGCCATTCTTTATACCACCAACCCAACTCAAACCACCATAATTTCTGTGTTTTGAAGAGTCTGGGCTCCATGGTTTCTCTTATCATCCAGAGAACCTTGGTTAGTGGGCCTTACCCTCTTGGAAAATTTGATTAAATTGATGGACTCTCTTTCTAGAAAAGTTCCCTCCCTCCTCTCCAAAAAACTTTGTGTATAATTTCAGGAGTTTGGCCAGGCTAAGAGTTGCTCATTTTAATGGACAAATGACCTTGTTTAAAGTGAACAGAATGGAATAAAGGAGAATTGCACACCATCACCAATTATCTTGGACAATATCAGGTTCATTCTCTTCATGTAAATGAGGAATTCAGATTGAAATCATCACAAGTAAGCTGGGTGATATAGCGTTGGGGTGGGCAATTTCCTAAATCTGATAGACCTAGGTTTTGCCACTTTCCAACTCTCTAAACCTGAGCAAACTACTAAAGTGCTCACTCTCAGTTCCAATGTCCATAAAATGGGCATAAAACAGTGTCTATCTCATGGGGCTGTTTTGAGACTTACAAGAGCTAAAGCATGCGTGGTGTAATATATGTGCTGATGAACACACACTTTCTCTTAAACCCTAGAACAATAAATTGTGCCCTGGTAGATGAAGGGATTCAGGGAAAAGAGGCATTATATATATTAAAGGATTACAAAATAACTTACTCGTTATGCAATAAACATCTTCGTGTAAGTCAGGTTTGACATTTTCCTAATCACCAAAAAATACTTCTACATTCACTTACCTTCATCTTGTCCGACAATAAACTTGTGCGTTTTCAGCAGATTGGATCTCATTCTGGTTAACTGGTCTAAAAGACCTCTACGTGGAATATCATAAGCATTTCTATATGTCTGAGGTTTCAAATCCTATTTGAAATGAAACAATTTCAGTTATTCCTGAGGCTCTTAATATAGAAATGTAATTCTTAATCCTCTTAAAATCTTTGCGAAGAGAGGGATATTCATTAAAACTAAATACAGTAGAATTTTCCCAGTGGAAAATTTCCCTTTGCTGGCCCTGTTCTGAATTCTAATACACCCACATAGCATTAAAGCCACTGGGGATATCATTTTTTGAATGTCAACTAAAACATGAAATCCTGAGATTTATGCCTGTGACAGCCTTGCAGGTCCACTGTTCATAATCTAGATGTATTCCTTGGGCAGCCATGGAGGTGAGCTGCTGGGACGTCCACCCAGGAAGCAATAACTAATCCTACAAGGAGGGCAGTTAGCCGAGCACCTCCAGCTGCAGTACCTTAGGGATCTGCTGCAGCATTTGAGCCAGGGCCATGCTCTTCCCAGGATGCCTCCAGCCAGTGACTGAGAATGGTCAGGGGGATGTTAGGGCCTAGCCAGTTCTGCCCAACATGGACCTCCTCTATTGGGAAATAATGGTGCCAGAGGTCCCTGTTGAGCTGGCCAAGACTTTCTAGAAGCTATACTAATGTCTGAGGTGCTTCATACCCATTCTTCCTTCCTTCCCCCATCCTCTCACAGGTGCTAGTTCAGCAGTGTGATCTGAAGGTTAAGCAGACATTGGTCCTGTCCAAAATGTCCATGGAGACATTTGGTCCACACCAAAAGGTCCTTGATATTTGGTCTTGTCCAAAACCATTTGGCATGAACCAAATATGCTCATGGATATGTTTTGGATCGGACCACATTTCAAGGACCTTTTGGTGTGCACCAAATGTTTTATGGACATTTTGGACAGGATCAAGGGATCTGAAGGCTCTCCCTGCTCACTCCTGTTCCTTCTCCCCTTCATCTTTCACAGACCTTACCCCGCAAATACATCATTTAAATCCATTGGCATCTGCTGGCCGGATAATTCCTAAACTGGTCCATTAATAGCTATGAAGTCCAAAACAGGATTGTAATTACTTCAAAACTAAATTAATATGACAGACCTAAATGTATCAGACAAGTTCAAACATATAACCTATTTATGTCACAATTTACCTTGTTTAAGAGTCCTACTTGGAAGCCAGCAAATTCTTTGGTATTCAATTCTGTCAGTCTCGGTGCAGTTTCTCCTATGATTTCTTTCAATAGTTTTCTAAAATTTTTACTGTAAGTCAAGGACACACCACCTCCAGGATGATTTTTCACTTTGATTCCAATTTCCTGGGGAGGTTTCTTCCCCACTGATGCTAGTATTCGTTCTGACTCTAGTTTGGTCTAAAATGAAAGTACATAGTATGTTATGAAAAGATCTATATTGCCACTGTCCTTTCTTACTACTTAAGAAAGATAACACTTTAAGAACCCCTTTGAACAAACTGCAATTGCAGATCACAGAAAAATGGATAATTAAACATTTTCCTGTGCTTCTCTGTACTACCACAGCAAACAGAGAGAGGGGACTAGGAAGACAAATAACTTAATATAGTTTTTTCTCTTGTCTAGTGTCAAAATTATGATTGACTCATGGAGAGAATGGAAACCATGGGTAGGAATTACATTCACAGACATTTAAGATCACATTTTGTTACTATAAAGTCTAGTCTAAGTCAACATATTCATTTTAGACCCAGGCATAAAGGGTAAAACTCTGTGTTTATAAAAGTACACTAGTACTAAAATTCAGATTATATAGATTGGCATTATATGCCTGAAAAAAACTTATACTGTTTATTTCTAATATCAGACCACCCCAAAAAACGTAATGCTTAATTTAACAAATATTACCAAGTAAATAATTTGTAATATGTACTCAATAAGTTTCTTACTTAGAACCAAAAAAAATCCTCTTAATAGACACTATTATGCCATATTGATAAGTATTGCTGGAGAGTGTATGGTAGCAATATATTGGGCATATATTGTGATTTACATACATCTGAGATGTTCAAAGAACACTGGTGACATAGAGTTATTAAATTAGTAATTAAATTAGTAATTAGAGCTAGTATAAATTAGTAATGATCTTTTTCTCTAAAAGATGGAATTCCACCAATGTCCAGTAAGCACAAAATAATTTTGGATTTCTTGTGGTTTGGTCAGAGATATTCATTAATTTTCCCTAATTATTGGAATTAAGTATGTGTATTATCTTTTTTTTAAAAATAAGTCATGAAATAAGGGATAAGACCAAATGAAGGGTCTATTTCCATAAATGGTCTTGAAAGCTCATTTATGAAACTGTACAAGCAATGTGTCTCAGAAGGTCCCAAAACTTGCATGAGTTTCAACTCTGTTCACTATTCTTCCTTCTGGCCATACCCTGCTGACACAGCCTTAAAGGCCTAAGGTAAACATCAAATAAAAAATATAAATCAATAGATCAATAAATAAATAACCAAAACAAAACATTACCAACAACAACAAAAATCTATTAGCAGAGAGGAAAAGGGATTAAGGGGACACTTGGTAGATTAGAAAATCTGGGTTTGCCTTTACATTCTTTTGCATTTATGAGCACACTGGACTAGTAGGAGCTGGTAAACTCCAGACCATACTTAAGTTGTTGCAGTTCCTAGCCAGGTATGTCAGCATCCCAAATTGTGGAGTCACTTTGGTTCTTTAGTGTCAGAAATCTGAGACTTTTTTGCTTACTACTCTCTGTTTTCTAAAGGCCCAACTTTGAAACATCTCCAACTTGAAGCATTATTGTCACTGCACATGCTACTACTATTCCCTACCTGGGAATACATTTGTGCATAAGAAGAAACTGAGAGTGCTGCATTCATTTGTCATATAACATAACACATTTGTATGGCGGTAAAACTCTAACTCAGTAGTTCTCAAACATTTTCACCCTGCAAGAATGGGCTTGGTAGAGGTGAGAAGTATGATAAGTAGGGGTGAGTGGAGGATGAGGTACTAATAGAGAGGGGCAGGCAAGGGACAAGGTGAATAATGGTAAATGAGGTGGGGGTGCAAAGGAACAGACGGAGGGCTTGTCACCCTCCTGTGTGAGGAACACTGGTCTCACCGCCTCCACTCCAAGAAAAAGCAGACTGGTATTTATTGCCTAAAAACTAATTTCAGGCAAGTCATTTAATCACAGCACGCCTCAGGGTGCTGACCTAAAAAAGGGGGATGCTCTAGCCCAATGTGATCTGAGGAGAAACTAGGTTGAGGATAGACAAAATGTGACCCATGAGATAATTCTATTAAGCCTCTGCCCCTCTTAGGCCACAAAATATCAACCAGCTTGTTGGGTAGAACAAACTGGCAAGCAAAAGGAGAAATGGCACAGCATCAAATGATACTGACAGACCCTTAACTGCAGTTAAATGGTGAAGCTAGAAGCCATAGAGAATCACATTATTACTAATCCATAAAGTGTAGAAATATATACACATTTAATTTGAAAATTACAATTACACTAAAGAATAAGGAAATGCACTTCTGAGGGCAAAGGATTTTTGTTTGTTTGTTTTTACCAATACTACCTGTTGGCTGAGTTTTTTAAGGTAAGAGATAACACTGTAACTAAGTCCACAATCTAAATTATCTGATATCAGATTTGGAGCTCCCATCATCCTTAGTGCTTTCTTTAATGGCTATAAGGAAACAAAATACACAACAGTAAGAATAGAATAAATCTTAAAATACTCAAAGTTCAGTTATAAGGGGCAAAGGGACATGATTCATTTCTTAGAAGTCAAGGTGCTGCACATAAAACCAAACATGGAACATTAAAAAGTGGCAATGAAAATAGCAGAGAAGTAAGGAGCAGAAAGTAAAAAAATCAGAAGAGAGTGGGATAAGAAGAGCAAGTAACAGCAAATTCAAACAGGTAAATTGCTTTCAGCTTAATTCCCAAGTTATACAATCATTTCACATTGCATTTTATCGTGCACCCCATTCCTGCCATGGTAAATAGTAACACACCCCAATTTCTCCTCCCAGTGACACCAGTGGTGCTACTTAAAATTCTGCCTTTTCACCTCTAGAAACTTGGCTTAAAGTTTGCCACATCCACCTCTGAAATGATTTTGATAATCTTGATTTAGATTATATGGCCAGTTCAAAATAATCATGAATATTTTTCTCAAATTGTAAACATCCAAATGATGCCAAGTAATTTTTTACTCTTTTTGGATCCCCCCAACCAATGCTCCTGTGTCATGCTGTGTCTAGGACACATTTAACAGGCAATAAATAAATATAATGTCTTCAGATTTTTTCCCCCAGAGAAAAAACCCATATTGAGAATTTCTAGAGTTAAAAAGGGAAGTTAATAAAATACATGAATCCAGACCTACTTTTCTTAAATTCCAAAACTACAATTTCATAAGGTTAGTTTTTATAAGAGAAACATAGATGTGTTTTATAACAATAACCATGGCAGTTAAAGGAAATAAACAGCTCTTTTGTGCCGCCATGACATCTCCAAGCTATTACACATAATTTGAGAAGACAATGGCGACCCAGATTTATAAATTAAAAAAAAATATCTTATTTCAGGGGTAAAAGTCTTGGTTCATTGAAATTTCTTGTGATAAGAATCATCACTGATACAGTTAATAATATATACACATAAATACATACTAATAAGTAGTATGGAGGCAGAGTTTTTAAGTAGCTGTCAAAAGCCTGTCGCCACTTCAGATTTGGCTTAAGCTTGTGAACTTTAAACAAGTCATCTGCAAGAGAAAATCCAATAAAATATTACATTATTCCAGTCCTAAATTCCAAGCTCTAAATCAAGCAACCCACATCTATTTTATAAATTCCTAGAAATTTCTAGTTTCAATTACATTAGATGAACCTTTCATCAGAGTTTATTTGATTATCTTTTCTCATACTATGGACCAAAATTATATACAGTAGTTTTCTATAAAATGAAATAAATTCTCAAGGTACACATTCACCTTCCATTTGTGAAGCTACATAAAATATAATATTAAAATACTAACTCTGATCTATGTGAAATATTTTTCTGACCTCCTGCATATTGGTAACTTTAGTGTAGTAATTTTCACCTGAGGGGGAATCCATGGTCCCTGGTTGATGGAATATTTCTTTTATCTAAATAGAGAATGTTAAAACAACAACAAAACTAACTCATAGATACAGAGAACAGGTTGGTGGTCCCCAGACATCAACATGAACCTGCCACACTTACTATAAATATCAAAGATATTATAAATTCATCCTCTATATTGTTTCTTCAAGTTTTATTGGCTATTATCCAAAAAACAAGTGCTGTACTTCCAGGGACAAAACCATTCCTATGCCATATGCATAATTTCTCTAGAAATAGGGCTATTCTTTGAAATTCTGAATTACTTAAGAAAGGCAACCACATATTTTCTTCCTTTTACAGCTATAATAAATTATTCACTCCTACTGAAACTAATTTAAATGAATTTACAAAGTCATAAAATGTAGGTCTTTTGTTCTTTTATTACAGAGTAGAAGGAACAAAGAGAAAAAGATCTGAAGAGATTTCTGGCTCATTATAGCCTGCAGGTCCTTTAAAGACCATTCATATCTTGACAGAAAGGAATGAGAGACCGTGGAAATATCCTGTTATACCGTGTCTTTGCGTGAAGTCTGTGGGGAATTAGGCAGATTTTGGAAACTAACTGACAAATTTAAATACCACAAGACTGAAAAGACATTTAGATATAAATAGGTTATCTAATGAGAGTCAATAATAGTCGTAATATTTCTAACAATAGCAATTGCAATGATTCCACCCAGGAGCCAATTTAGTCTAATTAATTTCTTCTCAGATTTATTTTTTAACAGCGGTGAGAGGAAGAAAGAAAACCTTCCACAGTCTAGATTAAGGGTAGAGAGCAGTTAGGGTGACACTGCTTTAGTCACTATCTCTGTAGCTCAGAGAATGATTTCTATGATATTAGATTTCCATTCACATGGAGTCTCTAGGATGGTACAGTAAAGACATCATAAGTAATTAGCTCATCCACATCTGAAAGACAAGGAGATGAGAGTGTGGAATGAGGGTAAAATAACACTGCCAACACCTCAAAAACTACAGATATTTTCTTTTCTGGTTCCTTTCTGCCCATTTCCTGCTTCAAAAAGGAGGAAGGCAGGGGTTTGAATCTAAGCTCAGCCACATGCTATGTACTTAGCTCAGTGAGCTTTGAGAAATTACTTCACCTTTTCTGTGCCTTCATCTATAAAATGAGTTTAATGATAATTGCCTTACCACACAGGATTGTTCTGAGGAACTAGATCATGCAATGAAAACATTATATAAAATTTATAAATGGTGTAAATTGTGAAGCACCAGATATACAGCGATTAATACACATCAAATTATTCTCTTTTGATTATTCTCTTTTCCTCCTCTTGATAATAACTGGTCTTAATATGGAGCTGAACTTTATTCTTTACACAAATCCCTAGTTCCTAATTTTAAGAAAAGGTGATTGAAGGTGGTATGTTTTTAAAAAAAAGAAAAAAAGAAAAGTTGCTTCAAATGCCTTAATTTGTGTAGTTATTGACCCTTGATAGAAAAAAATAATAATTTCCTAATTTCCTGCTTGAGAGATAATCCTGCCAACTGCAATAATCTGGTTAGCACCCTGCTGACATGATTGTTATGGTAGCTCATTGATGCAATTAAACGTCACTTATCTACCCCAGGTAAATTTTAGTGCTTAAATAATTAATTTTGGGGGGTGTAGGTAATTAGGTTTATCTATTTATGTATTACTTTTGGTGGAGGTACCAGGGATCGAACCCACAGCCTCATGCATGCTAGGCATGCACTCTACCACTGATCTATACCCTCCCCCTCTAGTGCTTAAATAATTAAAATTAAATAATTTTTTTCAAACCAAACTGTATCTGGCTTTATTAAAGACACTTTTCATAAACAATCATGGTATTTCAGGCAGGCCATGAGCAGACAATTTTTAACAAACTTCCTTTTTCAATAGACTACCAAAATCAGAAAGCCACTATAAAACCCAATGAAGTCTTCATGTGATGCTCTGAACAGGGAAAGTTTAGAGTGATGGTTGACATTTCACACTTAGCATATTGTTTAACAACTTTTCACAAGCTGACCCTGACTTTTAGGAAATAGAAATCTGTTAACTACTTTTGACGGAAATTTTGAATTAATAAAGAAGAAACAGGGCTCACCTTTATGGACAGTTATTGTACAATGCAGTACTATAGTGATGTTCCAGAGATTATAAAGTATATGTTATTTAACTTGACTTTTTACTAAATGCCCTGCCTGTTAAAACTGCAAAACTGTCCTATATCTTTATATTATATCCTTAGTATGAAATTGCAGTGCCTTCAAGACCTATTAAGATAATATAGATATTAATAATGACAACAGTAATAATAATAATAATAATACTGATAGCATTATTGAGCACTTACTGTTTGCTAGGTGATTCCTATGCAATTTAACTGTATTAATTAATTTAATCCCAACTAAATCCTTTTGAGGTAGGTACTACCATTATCCCCACTTTACAGATGAAAGAGCTGAGGCACAGCGAGGTTAAGTATTTTTTCCAAGGTCACAAAGCTAGCAAACAGCAGAACCAGGATTTCTATCAGGGCAGCTAGGCCCTATAGTCCATACTCCTACTCACCATGAGGCTACACAATCCAGAAAGTGAGGCAATGGTGGAAATATTGAGAGTCTCATGCCAATTTATGTCGATTTCATTTCGATTCACAGGATTCAGGGGCCCAAGGACCTCTGGTCTCAAAGGGTGTGAAATCCTATGGTCCTTGGAAGACATGGGTTATAGAAAAGCCTAGACATGGATATTTGAAGCCAAAGAGTAGAATGTGAACTGGGTCAAGTATGGGATGGTCCTCAAGTGGATGTATGGGGTTAGAAAAGGGGGAGGAATAAAAGATACCTCTGGGGTTTCTGGTTCAGGATGTTTGCAAAGGGCTAGTGATGCTCTAGGCTGGGTTGCATTCTCAGTGTTGTAGGTTAAGGAGGACCAGGAACAAATGCCACACATGTTTCTCTGGCGACAGAAGACATTTCAGAGAGAAAGGAACTTGGCATTTGGGGACTAGAGTAATACAGACTAAGAGGTGACCAGAAAGACAGTGCCAGGATTTGACCTTACATAGTACTGGGGAGTCGGCCAGAGGAGTGTGAAAGGAAAGACTCATAACATAATACTGAAAATGTACATGTTTTAATTGAAAATCTCTCAGCATTCCAAGAACCAGGAAGCCCTCAAAACAAATTCAAAAAGACAATCAAGAGATGCCAACACTGAAATGATAGCAATGTTAAAATATCCAATAAAGGTTTAAAAGGAGCCATCATAAAAAATATTTCAACAAGCAATTATAAACAGGCTTGAAACAAATGAAAAAAGAGAAAGCCTCAGCAAAGAAAGAGAAATTAAGAAGCAGAAGATACAAAGAAGGAGCAAATGGAAATCTTAAAACTGAAAAATACAGTAGCCAAAATAAACAGCTCAAAAGCAGAATGGAGGGAAGGGCCAGAGGAAATCATCAGTGAACTGGAAAACAGAACCATAGAAATCACCCAATCTGAACAACAGAAAATAGACCCCCCCAAAATGACCAGATAATATGATCTGCAAAATTTTCCCCATTCCATAGGTTGCCTTTCACTCTGCATTGTATCCTTTGATGCACAAAAATCTTTAAGTTTGATGTAGTCCCGTGTGTTTATTTTCACTTCTGTTGTCTGTGCTTTTGGTATCACCTCTCTCTTATTATTCCTTACAACAGCATGTGAATCTATAATTATCTCAAAATAAAAAGTGTAGTTGAAAAATAATACTATTAACAGTCTAAGTGAAGTATAAACCTTTACTTTATAGTGAAAACTTGAGGTTATAAAGGTCTATTTAAGAAAATGGGGTAAATAAATCCACAAAATAATTTTTTATTGGTAGTCTTATTAATCTCAAAGACATAACCTATATTCTGTATCAGTGACTATATTTTTAGATTGGACTAAGAAATAAATTAGATAGGCTATGCAAAACAATCATGCTAATATATTTATGATGACCCACTTTTACACTTTCTAACTTACAACATTTAAAAGAATTGCTTTTTCAGTACATTTAATACATACAGTATTTATAGCACTAAAAATCTTATGCTTTTAATGTCTATGTTAAAACTTAGCAAAGATTTGATCATTTTATCAAAAATTAAGAAATCCCACCAACGAAAAATGTTCACAACTTTACAACTAGAAGGAGACCATGTGGCAATATATCACTCTAAACAGATGTGGCTCTTTAAATGAGAAAAAAAAAACTCTACACACATTTTCAGTGATGTCTGAGTAACAGCTTCTGGAGTTGTTTCTTTTAGAATTTTGCCATGGAAACCACAGCTTCTACAACTGCAGTTACTGTAGAATTCACTCTTGTACCTATTTGCTCTTCTTGCTACCCTGCCTAAAACAGATGCTTCAAGAGCATTTAACATTCTTTTGTGGAAGAACATAGTGCAAGCCAATAGCCCCACAGAAACCCTATTTTCTGAAGAAAATCATCAGATTCTTTAAGGGTTAACCCCAATCAACGGTATTTTTTTTTGGCCCAAACTCGTCTACCAAAAGCCAAGTGTGCTTAAAACCAGGTAGAAGAGGGGCAATGGCAGCCTAAGAATCACGCCCCAGAGGTTAAGAGTCTCTTCTGTTTGATGTAAAAACAACAAAAGGAAAATGAACAAAACAGAAAACAGTATGCAAATTCTATCCTCCCAATACAGCTTTTAGACTTTTATATATCCCGATATCCGTTACTCTGTACTGAAAATGCGTCATTCGTCGTTTATTTTTCTTTTTTGTTCTATTTTTAAGATGATTAAATGGCACATGCTTTACTTACCTAAAAGAGGAAGTAAAACTGGGTAGTTGTACGGCATCACAAAGAGGTTTACGCAAGTTAAAGTCGTACTGGCTTTTAAATAACCAAATGGATATCCAAGTTCATTGTATTTTCCACTGCTAGTAACAAATACCTGAGAAGACCATGAAGTAATGTACAATTGTGACAATAAGGATTTTATGTAAAACCAAACACAGCAACATTCCATACGCACATCAATGGCACAATTTGATTATAATTTAAAAATGGGAATAGTGCTTTCACTATGGTTATGTCAAAATGTATCATACTAAATAAGAATGTTCATAAATTGTGTTAAGTAATGAAGCTGTATTGTGCAGTAACCATTCAGAGACCACAGGCTGCATCGACAGTACCCAAATATTTACTTTGTTAGCACAATGGAAAATAAGACTGAAATACCACTAAGTGATACCAGCCATTAAAACAAAATGAATTCTCAAAAGAACAAGTGGTGACCAGAGAGGAGACTTTTAGGAAAATGGAACATGGCTCCACGCCTAAAGCATGCAATTATAAAAACAAAGCCCATTTAAAGGGTTATGCTAACACTCCTTATGTGCACTACTATTAAGTCTTGCTCTACTTCCCTTTGATGCCCCATTTCTCTATCCATTTATTCATTTTTCATCCAATAAATATTTATTGAGGAGCCTATTATAAGCCAGGCACTGGTGCTAATTATTTTGAGGCAATTATACTGAGCAAGGAGATGCTTTGCTTCCATCTGGAAGGCATTTTCTCTTGTAAATGACCCTGGTAGAGGAAACATTCAATAAAAATAAAAACATCTTATTCCTTATTGATATTTCTGATTTATATATATATTATATTATATTATATTATATTATATTATATTATATTATATTATATTATATTATATTATATTATCTGGTCTCATACACTTGATATGCTATTCTGGAGTCCTTTAGCTATCATGTTTTCTCTGTGTCCCATGTTCACTCTTTGGCCCAAGTCAGGACACCAGCATGTGTCTTTAGGGACCCAGTCCTTTACCTTTTCCAAAGTCTTTCAGCAGGATCATTTAAGACAAAAGTCAAATCTTGGTGGCGAACAGAGTCCACTTATTTTGCTAATTCTTAGTACCAGCAATGTAACTTACCAGTTCATTAAATTCTTGCTCTACTTAGCTATAACTAAGACTAAATCTTTCCTATGTAATCTATGACTCCACAAAACGAGTTGTGCTAAAACATGACTCATCTACTTGATTTCATGCCTTAACTGGAACCTTAGTGGAAACAGATAATTGTAGTAAAACATGCTGGATTTCCCCCTATTTCCTATGCGTGTATGATAGAAAAGGAGAAAAAATGATCATAAAGGATAAAAAAGTTACAGCTGGCAAGGATCAGAGCTGTAATTCCCATGAAAGGAAAGGTACTGTTTTTTTGTTCCTCTCTCACTCCCTTTCTCTTTCTTCCCTCCGTTCCTACCTTCATGCCTTCCTTCCTTCTATAAACCCATTGAGCTTTTCCAAATTCCTTTTCATCTGCAGTGTCATAGAATTTGGGGGTTCAAAGGGATCATTAGAGAACATCTAATCCAGAGAAACTGTCTGGTCCAAGACCACATAGTGGGTGGCAGAGCTAGGGTGGTTAGAATCCAGTCTCTATTATGATTTTGCCAAATTTCCTGGCTCCTGGTTCATCTTACTCTTTTTCACTCCCACTAATTCATCGCATTAAACTACTCTAAACCATAGTAACATAAGGTGCAGGAGAAAGGCATATGGCATATTTGAGGAGTGGTATAGGGAGTGAGGACAGGATTTCTTAAGTTCCTTTGGAGAAGATTTACAAGGAATGTGCTATATAGAAAAGAGGGTTTATTTTGGGGAAAAAGCATAATTTGTAATTTGATATGCTTTTATTGCAAAATCTTTTTCAATTCAAAAATTCAAGCCTCCTGTCTTGATTTTAAGTTAGCATTCTATTATCCATATCTCTACATTTCTAGTACATTTTTGGTGTATTTTATTGAAGTATAAACATACATTCAAAAAAGTGCATGAATTATAAGTATTCAGCTCAAAGAATGTTCAAAAAATGAAGGCACAGATGTCATCAGCACCCAGATCAAGAAATAGAACCTAACCAGAAACCCCCTCTTGTCTTTTTCTGGTCAGGATGCTGCACCCCCAAGAGAAACCGCTATCCTGACTCCTAACAGAGTAAGGCAGTTTTACTTCTTTGTGAATGTATATAAAGTTGAATCATATGATATGTAATCTGTTATACCTGGCTTATTTTGCTCCATATTATATTTATGAGATCATTCTGTTTCTTGCATTTTTACATCCTTGCTTTATGTTTGTTCCTTTTTTTTCTCTACTCAATTTTTTTGAGAATTCAAGTAGCTTAAAGACAACTAGTAGCAATGATTTCCCATTTTCAGATGAAACAGACAGCAGTCTGAAAGTGTTCATTGCATAAGTAGAACCTAACAATTACTGATTGCTATATGGTGCTGTAGTTTAGAAACAGAACAAACATCCTTACAGTGTAGGACTTATTATATCCAAATAAAAATGCTGTGACTGCCACGTCTGGATTTTTATGAATTAAAATCCAAAGGTGAGTCTATTAAAAAATCAGCGAGCCCTTCTGGCTGAAGGATAACACTCAGAAAACCAGTGTGTCTGCATTTGCCTGGGTATTTGCCTCATCCAAGTAAAATCCACACTACACACACCAATGTGGTTTGTACTACAGAAAGGAGAGTCTGACTACATTACACTAATACAGAAAGTAGTTTCAGGCTTATGGTTTTTTGTCAAAAATATCTTATACTTCCATTTGACTGTCCTTTATGATTGGATTACCACATTCTGTTGATTCTTATTTTGTGGTTGGCTTTATTCCTTTGATAACCATGTTAAGTTTAAAAAGCTAAAGCTCTTATCTGTTCTTACAAACAATGATCAGTACATATATGTAAACTTTAAAAATGTGCAGTATACTGTATATATGTATTTACATGCAATATAATGTATATATGCAGTCAAACTGAAATAATTATACCTAATAAAACTGAAAAAGAAAAAACAGAAAAAGAAAAGAAAGAAAAAAATATCTTGTACTTCCAATCTGTCAAGTTCATAATAAGGGCTGAGAACATTGTTTCAGCTGTAGAAGCCACAGCTGAATAGAAGAATTACATCCTTTAGAGGTTAGGGATTCTTAATCTGGCGTCCTTGGATAGGCTTCAGGGGAGTCCTCCGAATCCTCAGATACATAGGTTTCATCATATTATACTGGCAACGTACAGTAGGCTAGTGATTCATATCAGTCTGAAATTATTTGCTTGGCCTTGTTGCTTATTTGATAGCACTTGTGAGAAACAATATTAACAGACTCAGCCCAACTATTCCCAGATTAACCTTTGAAACTTAAAACAATTCCCAGATCTCAGAGTGGTTACAGACATTCAGCTCACAAGAAAGAATAAGTACCTGCCAGCAGGTATGGGGAGACTTTCGTTCCAGGATGTACTGAGTTAAGGGTGATGGTTCAAGCTCGTATTTGTCAAAGGGAAGTTTGTCTATTACCATTGGCTCACAATCTACACAGGAGAACCTCACAACAGGATGAGATGTTCGTGGAGGCTAAAAAACAAGAGGAGAAAATATGGTCTGTTATCAAGACAGCTTACATTTATGACAATTCTGCAATCCTTTTGTTTTGTTACACCATCGCTGAAATACAGACTACTGTTTTGAGAAAGAGAGCTGCTGATCTCTGCGCATCACCAATGGCTACCATGCAGGGAGGGGACTCAGCTTTTTTCTCTTCACCATCTACTTGGCGCTGGGGAGACGAAAGATAAATTATAACATGCATAACTACAGTTTCAGCAAAGTGAAAAATAAAACTGCTTTGAATATGCTTAAGAAGTCATTATGAACCCTGAAATTCAGATCCACTTTGTGATGTCCAAGGACTATGTGCCCCTCACTCCTTTGTATCATGAGGTTACAGACATTCCAGACACTGCTTGGGAAGAAGAAATCCGTGAAGCTTTCTCATGAGGTCATGACAGAGCTAGAGCCACTAACAAGCAAGATGAAAAACTGTAAGGGTGTGAAAAAGGCAAGATAGCGACTGACAGTGAGCCCGTCAGAACTCCCGGGCCTGGTTAAAATTTTCTTTGCAGATGAATTTTTACAGCATTTCTCACACCCACAAGCTTCCTTGAACAGCTAGAGCTGGGGATGCTTTTGGCTGGGCTGAAAGGCCTATGCACCTAGGGTACCGGAGCAGATTGATGGAGCAGCCATTTTATTAACAGGTTTAGCCTGTGGTAATGGAGAGCGCCAGAGAGAGAGGAGACAGGACAGGTCCCTGGGTCAAGAGCCAGACATGGCCCTACCTACCTCTGCTGAGAGATCTGTATGGCTAATGTGAATATGACAAAACATCTCTGTTTCCTTTATGAAAGGGAAAAACGTGCTTATTCACCTTTATGATTTACAAACCTACAAGATGTTTCGGAAGCTGAGAGAACTAGCTCTCCAACATGCTTTTAAAGCTGCAGGAATGGTAACACAAGCTATGCATGAGTTACCTGGAATATCTTCCATTCCAGCTTTCCCTGATTTTAATTTTAATTAAACTGGTGAACTCTTTCTGGCTTATTATACTGAAATCTATAAAAAGACATGCGTGAAACCCATCACCAACAATGATGAAGTAAACTTAGAACTAAAACATTCACTCGGGTTTGAAGGGGCTGAGAGTAACTGAGCCCTGAGGTTCGACAAGTGTGACACCTTGGTGCCTGGAGGGACAGAGGAGGAGATGGACCCTCACCCCCAGCAGGGGCTGAGGATGGCTCTTCAGTCATACATTCTGGACTTTCATGGCCACTCCTGAATATAGTGCAGGAGCCTAAAAATAGTAATCCAGGAGAAAACACAGTTCATGTCAAAAATGCCTAAAACTTAAACTAGAGATTAACTGAACCAGGAAAACGCTAAACTGGAACAGCAGTGATCTTTTCGTGCCCCATCCTCCCCACGAGGATTACTCTGGCCCTTTTATATTGGCTGGGGCAAGGGAGGAAGATGAAAGGGAGAGCAGGTTTCATATGGTTTCTCTTATTGCTAGACTCCGCCCCTCCCCCCAGGCCAATTCATCTGGTGCTAGGAGCAACTACAAAATCAAACCCTCTTCTACCAAATGCAGTGAACAAAAAGACAAATCCTGGCTTAGAAATCATTTTTAAAATATTGCTAAATGACCCAGTATTGAAAGGTGCATTGCCAAGGAGCACAAGTCCACTGATTGTAAAAAGATGAAAAGGAGGCCCACGAAGTTCCACTTGGTGTCTAATGACTCCCTGAGAGGAAGGAGAATGACCTCTGCTTTGAATATGTTTCTAGAATGTATACAAGGTGCAAATGAAGTTCTAATTTCCTGAAGATGGACATGAAAATCAATGGCAGTGCTCTTTAGACATTGTATTTACCATGTAAATCAAGTCAGCTGCTCTGGAATAAAAACCAAGTCACAGATTGCAACAGCATCAAAAATAACAATGCTTTAACATCCAAAGAGGGCAGTTCAAGTAGCAGAAGCAACTGAAAGAAAGAATGGTAGAACAGAAAGGAAGTCCTTTGTTGCTTTTAAGTACAAGCTAGACTTCCCAGTAAGATTCAGAAGGCATGGCTTAAAAGCCTCCAAGCTATTTTAAAAGTTCTCTGTAATCAGTAAATTGAAAATCCAGAATGACATTTACCTTTTTTGTTTTATGACACTTACTAGTGAAGGTAAATTCTGATCTGGCCAAAAAGATTCTGGAATCGGCCAATGTCCAACAGGAACACCAGTCTTAGAGTTGGGTCGTACATAAATGAGCTTATGACAACTATGCCATGGTTGAGCAGCAAATGAATTACTTGGCCTGGATGAATCCATAAGTCCATCTAGAAGTTAAACAAAAGACAGACTAAGGCATGAATTTCTTTTTACAGCTGTTGATCTTGTACAAAATTTTCAGCTAAAAGCAAAGTACAAAACAAAACCAAAGCAGTGACTCATGAAAAATGGAAGGAATAAAACAGTGACTCTAGTAGGATTTCTGAATGTTCTTTCCAGCAACTCTTTTCATCATCTAATCCATCCCATCTAATCCAACATCCCACCCCCCTCATCCTTAACTACAACCAAAATATGTGGAAAACTGATATAAAGTTAGTTTCCAATTTTCTGAGATTTGGACACATAAATTAAACACACTAAACCACTATAGTTATTTTTCCAAATTAGGCAAATGAAATTGTTCATCCCCTGGTATAGTTCTACATTTTTGGAATTTGACAAAATAGGTCATAAATTCCATTTCGATTTTCTATTTCCAATTAGATGGGAAAAAAAGTATTCTTTACTAAACAGACCCAATGACCACAAAGACAAATTCACTCAAAGGTAGAGGAATGCTGACAATACAATCTATGTATGTAGCTGGGGACGGAACACAGCAAATGCATCAAGTTTGAGTGGACCAATTCATTATAGTTCCCCATTCACCATTAAAATTCCATGGATACTGGGCTTTGTATAATGCTGAATAATATATCCTGAATGCAGTTTAATTATTTAAATTAGCATATTTCATTTGCCCCCCAGAACAGGGTAAGGCAAAGTTACATAACTTTCAATGTGATGATTCATTAGTCTAAATTATATTTGTAAAAGATGTGTGTTAATGAATCATCTCATGTTTCTTCTTAAATTACATATCATTTGATTTACTTATTTAAGCATTACTTTAAACAAGTAATTACCTTAGACCAGGAGATTTACTGAGGTCCATGGGGCTCTAGAGAATATATGTAATGGCTTCAGGGGATTAAGAGACCCCTCCCTCTGAAGCTGAGCACACAATTCTGGGGATGTGCATTTTTCTGACGAGTGCGTTCTTAGCTTTGATCAGAATCTCAAAGGTTAAGAACTCTTGGACAAAGGAGAAGTGAAGCTAGAAAGAATATCTGAGCTAGTTATGTGACCCCATCTAATTGGTTTTCAGTGTGAAAGTTCCCAGGTCATGTGAAGGTAATAAACACAAAATTATGGATTAAGCAGTCAGTCATTAGCAATATAATATGTCCTTCCTTTACAATTAATTTACTTTAAAATAGGCTGTGAGGCCTCAGTCTTCTATGGCAGGTGTTTTTAAATTGGAGTCCAAGAATCCCTGAAATTAAATACAAAATTATGTTGTGTGTATGTGTTGCCATTTTTCTAGGGAGAAGGGTCTCTATTTTTCCAATAGCTTCTCAAAGGATTCTGGGAACTAAAAAGGTCAGGAACCACAGGATCCACCGCTTCAGCAAGAAATGTGTGTCTTTCTACCCTTTTACACTTACCCCCTTTGCTTCTCCAGGCAGCTACCACTAATTGTAGTCACAGTGAGTAAAATGCATGGATTAGATCAGACAAGCAGCATGGTAACGACGGAGGCTAGGCACACATGTGTATGTATGTGTGTGAACTGACAGGAATGCGGAGAAGTGATGGCCTAGAATGCTGCTCTGAGGAAGCCTTGCAATGCGGGTAGGATTCCCTTTCCGGATACAAAAGTAGCTCTGCTGTCAGATTTTGAGATGTTGAACTTTCTGGAAAATTTCATTTGAAGAGAAAATTTAAAATTTAAAAGTGGCCAGGAAAATACTGGTGTAGGATCTTTTAGAATATGAGCAGTTCCTGGATAAACATTCACAATCTCTTGCTGATGTATGGTAACAAACGCAGATTTCCTAAAGATAGCTTGGCACATTTGGCGCTCACAAGACCAAAACCAGATGGCTCGTTAAGAGGCACTCCATATAGTGAATCTCCATATATTTCATGAATAGAGAGGTGAAGAATTCAGTGTCATCCCAAGACTGGGACCAGAAATATGAAGTGAGTAGGGAAAAGGAAGAATTTTCTTAGGAAGACTTGACATTGAATTAAAGTTAGAAATTGGCCACCTGAAACATATACATAGGCAATGACCGACTGGCAGTTGTTTGGATAGATGTCTGTAAGCACTTGAATGCATGTGGAGAGTGAAGATGGTATCCATTGTGATGAGTTTAATGTCTTCCCACTCTCAGATCACTCTCCTATATAACACTTTAAGGTTAAAATAAAAAGTTGTCTACTGTACCTTCTCCAATAGGAAGCGGATCTGGTCCTGTTTTTTCAAAGTTAATAACTACACCACTCTGAACTTTTTGAACTAAAGATTCTAAACATTGATTCAACATTCTTTGTGTTCTAACACAGTAGGAGCGACCTGTACCAGAACAAAAAAAAACAAAACAAAACAAAACAACAACAACAACAAATAGTCCAAGTTTGATCAAATAAAATACTACTTAACAATACAAGCATTTGAAATCCTAAACTATAACCTGAAATAATCAAAACTACATGGGCAGCAAACATCACACTAATGATGAGCTTCAGCCTCAGAGCTTTAAGATTCTGAAGGAAAACGACACTGGATATGGCATTTAAGGAAAACGATACTCTGCTGCTCGGAATTCTCCCTTTAGAAGTAGTAAATATGGCCAATACCTCCTGTGACTTCGCACATCTGTGTGATGGCAGATTCATCAGTTGGTACACTCCCTAGCTGCTCTGGTTCAGTAGAAGCCAATCCAGGCAAACGCAACACCAGGGCAAATAACCTTTGATCCCAACGAAAAGGTTCTTTGGTTAGTTCACTTCCAGGCAGAGGAGAATTCAAAGGAAGGTGAAGCTGATAAAGCAAAATTAGAAAAGTTTCATCATAACCACCCATACAGAAATGAAGAAGGTTAAAGAGTTAAAGGGTTCGTTTTTCTTTGACATACTCAATAAAAATGAGGCCATCTTTCAAGGATTATCAAGATGGAAGATCTGATCAAACTTTTTCTTAACTGGAAATTTATGCCTCCCACAGAAATAACTACATGTTCTCTGCCATTTAAACGAAATTAAAAAAAAATGAAATCTCACCTCTTCTTGCACACCAGCAGTACTTGTTAACTTGTTTCCATCTGTGATGGTAATTAAAATAGACGGTTCTAAAAAAAATGGATTTCTCCCCTAAAATACATTTAGAAAGTATTAGAGCCATGTCAAGTAATAAAATTGAACTTCAGCTTTTACATTTGCCTTGCCAGTGATCTCTCAAGTGTGTGAGAAAATTTGCCTGGATAAATAAGAAGGAAAAGATTAGGGACTGAAGTGGGTGGGAATCAAAATAACAATCCCTGAAGAGGTAACATTCAGAATAAACTGAGGAAGTCTTATAATTCAGGAACTCCCCAAACTATAACATCCAAGTCCCTCTCTACATCTGCTTTCCAAATAATCATAAAAGAAAGATATAAAGAGATTATAATGACAGCATCACCCACACCTGTGAATCCATTCACCTGAGTCAAACC